>NC_029781.3:38207697-38208984 GCF_000817695.3 Arachis duranensis
TGATAGGATAGTTTCTTTTCAAAAATTTCTTTTCAAAAAAAAAATTTATTTTTCTTAATTAATTGTTAATTTTTCGTGAGTTTAGTGTCTTATTCTAAGTTTGGTGTTGATTGCATATTTGATATTTTTCTTTAAATTTTCGAACTTGTGTTCTTTGTTCTTCATTGATCTTCAAGTTGTTCTTGTTAATTTTTCTTGTTTGATCTTGAGTTTTTCTTGTTTTGTGTCTTTTCTTGTTTTTCTTGTGCTTTTTCAAAACATTAACTTCCAAAAATTATACTTTTATCCACAAAAATAATACATCTTTAAAATACATTACATTTTTAACTCAGTTGGTTATAGCGTTGGCTTATGTTCTTGGCAATTGGGCACCAGTTCTTTTGAAAATCTTTTTCAAAAATAATTTTTCTTGATTTAATTTGTGCCAAACTTTAAGTTTGGTGTTTTCTTGTTAATTTTGATATAATTTTCGAAAATTTGTCTTGGTTTTTTTTTTAAATTTTAAGTTTGGTGTTCTTTCTTTTGTTCTTGGTGTTCTTGTGAATCTTCAAGGTGTTCTTGAGTCTTTCTTGTGTCTTGATCTTAAAATTTTTAAATTTGGTGTTCCTTGGTGTTTTCCCTCCAAAAATTTTCGAAAATAAGGAGCACTAGATCTAAAAATTTTAAGTCTTGTGTCTTTTGTGTGTTTTTCTCTTTCATCATAAAATTCAAAATTCAAAAAAAATTTATATTTTCTAACTACTTTTTCGAAATTTTTTTTTTAAATTTTTAGATTTTAATTTCATTTTTTTCGAAAAATTTTCTGAAAAAAAAATATATTTATTTTTAACTTCTTTTTATATATTTTGTTTTTACTTATTCCATTTTTTTTAAATCAACATATAAATTATCTCTTGTAATCCAATATGGAAGCAAGTAGGAATGAACAGTCCAAGAGGACTCTGGGGTCATATGCTAACCCCACTACTGCTTCATATGGGAGTAGTATTTGCATACCCTCCATTGGAGTTAGTAGCTTTGAGCTGAATCCTCAGCTCATTATCATGGTGCAGCAAAACTGCCAGTATTATGGTCTTCCACATGAAGAACCTACAGAGTTTCTGGCACAATTTCTGCAAATTGCTGATACAGTACATGATACAGTACAGATTATTACTGTTTCCATTTGCTGTAAAAGATTAAGCTAGGAGGTGGTTAAATAACCAGCCTAAGAACAGCATAAAAACATGGAAACAGCTGTCAGAAAAATTCCTGAATCACTATTTCCCTCCAAAACGGATGACACAA
>NC_029781.3:38210001-38210456 GCF_000817695.3 Arachis duranensis
AAGCACTTGAGCAAATACCCTCTTATGCTAAGTTCATGAAAGAGATCTTAAGTCATAAGAAGGATTGGAGAGAAACTGAAAAAGTTTTTTACACTGAAGAATGCAGTGCAATCATTCTAAAGTGCTTACCAGAGAAGCTTAAAGATCCTGGGAGCTTTATGATACCATGCACATTAGAGGGTACTTGTACCAAGCAAGCTTTATGTGATCTTGGGGAAAGTATCAATCTAATACCTACATCTACTATCAGAAAGCTTGGTTTGACTGAAGAAATCAAACCAACCAGGATATGTCTTCAACTTGCTGATGGCTCCATTAAATACCCATCAGGCGTGATTGAAGACATGATTGTCAAGGGTGGGCCATTTGCCTTTCCTACTGACTTTGTAGTGCTGGAAATGGAGGAGCACAAGAGTGCAACTCTCATTCTAGGAAGACCTTTCCTAGCAACTGGC
>NC_029781.3:38210603-38211522 GCF_000817695.3 Arachis duranensis
ATTGCTTCCTGGATGGATATTCAGGTTATAATCAAATTGCAGTAGATCCCCAGGATCAAGAGAAAACGGCATTCACATGTCCATCTTGAGTATTTGCTTACAGAAGGATGCCATTTGGCCTATGCAATGCACCTGCAACCTTTCAGAGGTGCATGCTCTCAATTTTCTCTGATATGGTGGAAAAATTTCTGGAAGTTTTCATGGATGACTTCTCAGTATTTGGAGACTCATTCAACTCCTGCCTTAACCATTTAGCACTTGTTCTGAAAAAATGCCAAGAGACTAACCTGGTTTTAAACTGGGAGAAATGTCACTTTATGGTGACTGAAGGAATTGTCCTTGGGCACAAAATTTCGAACAAGGGGATAGAGGTGGACCAAGCTAAGGTAGAAGTAATTGAAAAATTACCACCACCTGCTAATGTTAAGGCAATCAGAAGCTTTCTGGGGCATGCAGGATTCTATAGGAGGTTTATAAAGGATTTTTCAAAAATCGCCAAACCTCTGAGCAACCTGCTAGCTGCTGACACGCTATTTATCTTTGATAAAGAGTGTCTGCAGGCATTTGCGACTCTGAAAGCTAAATTGGTTACAGCACCAATAATCTCTGCACCAGACTGGACATTACCATTTGAACTGATGTGTGATGCCAGTGACCATGCCATTGGTGCAGTGTTGGGACAAAGGCATGACAAGCTTCTGCACATCATTTACTATTCCGTCCGTGTTCTAAATGATGCACAGAAGAATTACACAACCACAGAAAAAGAGCTACTAGCAGTGGTTTACGCCATTGACAAATTCAGATCCTATTTAGTAGGATCAAAAGTGATTGTGTACACTGATCATGCTGCTCTTAAATATCTACTCACAAAGTAGGATTCAAAACCCAGACTCATCAGATGGGTGTTGCTTCTGCA
>NC_029781.3:38212344-38216683 GCF_000817695.3 Arachis duranensis
CAACTGTTTGCCATCCAGGAAGTGCCATGGTTTGCAGACATTGCAAACTACAAGGCAGTGAGATTCATACCCAAAGAGTACAGTAGGGTGCAATCAAAGAAATTAATCACAGATGCAAAGTACTATCTTTGGGATGAACCATATCTCTTTAAGAGATGTGCAGACGGAGTAATCCGTAGATGTGTGCCTAAAGAAGAAGCGCAGAAAATTCTATGGCATTGCCATGGATCACGGTATGGAGGACATTTTGGAAGTGAGCGAACAACCACAAGAGTCCTTCAATGTGGCTTCTACTGGCCTACTCTCTATAAAGATTCCCGAGTGTTTGTACTTAATTATGACAGTTGCCAAAGATCTGGTAATTTGCCTCACAGTTATGCCATGCCTCAACAAGGAATCTTGGAGATTGAGTTGTTTGATGTATGGGGCATTGACTTCATGGGACCTGGACCTTTCCCACCATCATACTCAAACACTTATATTCTGGTGGCAGTGGATTATGTATCCAAATGGGTGGAGGCTATTGCAACACCCACTAATGACACTAAAACAGTGTTAAAATTCCTCCAGAAACATATCTTCAGCAGATTTGGTGTCCCTAGAGTGTTAATCAGTGATGGGGGCACTCATTTCTGTAATAAACAGCTCTACTCTGCTCTAGTACGTTATGGAGTCAACCACAGGGTGGCTACTCCATATCACCCACAAACTAATGGGCAAGCTGAAGTCTCAAATAGAGAACTTAAAAGAATCCTGGAACGGACCGTAATTAACCGTAGAAAGGATTGGGCAAGAAGCTTGGATGATGCTCTGTGGGCATACAGAACAGCATTCAAAACCCCCATAGGGACCTCTCCATACCAGCTTGTGTGTGGAAAGGCGTGTCACTTGCCAGTGGAACTGGAACACAAGGCCTACTGGACAACCAGATTCCTAAATCTTGATGCCAAGTTAGCTGGAGAAAAACGATTGCTCCAGTTAAATGAGCTAGAGGAGTTTAGACTCAATGCTTTTGAAAATGCGAAAATTTACAAGGAAAAAGCAAAAAGATGGCATGATAAGAAATTGTCATCCAGAGTCTTTGAGCCAGGACAGAAAGTTCTACTATTTAATTCAAGGCTCAAATTATTCCCTGGGAAATTAAAATCCCGGTGGAGAGGTCCATATGTAATCACAAGCGTATCACCATATGGATACATAGAACTTCAGGATAGTGACTCTAACAAAAAGTTCATTGTTAATGGACAAAGAGTTAAACACTATCTTGAAGGTAATTTCGAGCAAGAATGCTCAAGACTGAAACTTAGTTGAAGATCAGTGATAGTCCAGCTAATGACATTAAAGAAGCGCTTGCTGGGAGGCAACCCAGCCATTTACAAAGTTTAATTACTAATTAAATAAATTTTCTTTCTTTACAGGTTTAAGTCTAAGTATCTTCAAAGGTGAAATAGCAATTGGTTGAAGTCACAGAGTTACAGGGAAATTTGGAAGCTCACTGGCATGAAAAAGCCAGTAAGAAATGCTTTGGGCGTTAAACGCCCAAAAGAAGCACCCACTGGGCGTTTAACGCTAGTAAGGGTAGCCTTCTGGGCGTTAAACGCCAGAAAGGAGCATCTTCTGGGCGTTAAACGCCAGAAAGATGCACCTTCTGGACGTTTAACGCCAGTCTGCTAGCATCCTGGGCGTTCAGAAAAAACGCCCAGTGACAAAGGACTTCCTGGCGTTCAACGCCAGAAAGAAGCACCAGATGGGCGTTGAACGCCCAGGAGAAGTAACTATTGGGCGTTAAACGCCCAAAACATGCATCGTTTGGGCGTTCAACGCCAGGATGGTGGGAGGAGGTAAAACTCATTTTTCTTTATAATTTTTCTAAATTTTTATGTTTCAATTCATGATTTCTTGCATAAACATGTTTCAAATTGTCATCCCTCAAATCAAATTAGTTTTCTAAAAATCCTAATTTCTAAAATCCCTTTTTCAAAAGTATCAAATATATCTTACTCCATAAAGCCAAAGGGTTTTCCAATCCAATCCAACTCTTTTAAGTTTATTTTCAAAACTCAATTATCTTTTTAAAAATCATTTTCAAAATTAAATATTTCAAATTTATCTTTTAAATTATGATTTATATCTTTCTCTTTTTAAAAAAACTATATCTTTTTCTTATCATATCTATCTTTTATAAATCATATCTTCTATCTTATCTCCTTCTTATTTTCGAAAATTTCCCACCCCCCTCCCTATATATTGTATTCGGCGCCCTCCTCATCATCACCATCTCCTCTATATTGTATTCGGCGCCCCCCTCACCATCACCATTCCACAATTGTTCTCCTTCTCTCCCTCTTCTTTCTTCTCTTTTGCTTGAGGATAAGCAAAGCTCTAAGTTTGGTGTGTTTTATCTGTGATCACAAAAACATACCCACTAAAGATCATGGCTCCTAAAGGAAAACAACCCAACCCAAGAGGCAAGAAAGAAAGCACTCCAAATCCACTTTGGAATCAAGGGAAGTTCTTAACTAAAGAACATTCAGACCATTACTACAAGATAATGAGTCACAGATCCGTGATCCCAGAAGTCAAATTTGATCTGAAAGAAGATGAATATCCGGAGATCCAAGAGCAAATTCGAAACAGGAATTGGGAAATTCTGGCCAATCCTGAAACGAAAGTGGGAAGGAACATGGTTCAGGAATTTTATGCTAATCTATGGCAGACAGAAAGGCAAAGAATAATTGGTGCTGCTCTCTTTGACCATCGGACTGTAGTCAGAGGAAAGATCATTCATACCAATTATGACAAGATCAGGGAGATATTTAAGCTTCCCCAACTGCAAGATGACCCAGACTCCTTTAATAGGAGAATGATGAGGGTCAATAAAGGGCTGGACAAGGTTCTGGAGGACATATGCATCCCTGGAGCCAAGTGGACCACCAGCACGACTGGCATCCTAGTTCAACTCAAAAGGGAAGATCTGAAACCAGTAGCCAGAGGTTGGCTGGATTTCGTAGGGCGTTCCATACTGCCCACCAGCAACCGTTCTGAGGTTACTATTAAAAGAGCAGTAATGATTCACTGCATCATGTTGGGAAAAGAAGTGGAAGTCCATCAGCTGATTTCCTGTGAGCTATATAAAATAGCAAATAGGAATTCTAAGGACGCCAAATTGGCTTATCCAAGCCTAATTTCTATGCTTTGCAAAGATGCTGGAGTAAAGATGGGAATAACTGAATATATCCTAATTGAAAAGCCCATTACTGGAACATCAATGGTCAGACAACAGCAACAAGATGATTCAACCAAGAGGAGAGCACAAGAAGCCCTCCCAGAACTGCCCCAATTCGAATATTGGGAACATCTTGAGGCTTCTATTTCCAGATTACAAGAAGCTATGGACCAAATAAAGGAAGAACAGAATAATCAAAGTAGCATGATTTGCAAATTGCTCAAGGAACAGGAGGAGCAGGGGCGTGATCTAAGGGAGCTGAAGCGCCAAAAATTAATCCTTGAACAGCACCCCACAGATTAGAGGAACATCTACTCCTCAAAACAACAGGTTGCTGAGTTCCAATTTTTCTGAGTTCCAATTTTTGCTTTAGCTTAGTGATAGTATTATTATACGAAAAATATTATTGATGATCTGAAAAATCATGAAATTGATTCTTGAAGCAAGAAAAAGCAGTCAAAAAAAAAAAAGAGAGCCATGAGCACTAGGCAAGAGTAAAAAGGATCCAAGGCTTTGAGCATCAATGGATAGGAGGGCCCAAGGAAATAAAATCCAGGCCTAAGCAGCTAAACCAAGCTGTCCCTAACCATGTGCTTGTGGCATGCAGGTTCAAGTTACAAACTTGAGACTGAGTGGTTAAAGTCGTGATCCAAGGCAAACAGAGTGTGCTTAAGAGCTCTGGACACCTCTGACTGGGGACTTTGGCAAAGCTAAGTCACAATCTGAAAAGGTTCACCTAGTCATGTGTCTGTGGCATTTATGTATCTGGTGGTAATACTGGAAAACAGAGTGCTTAGGGCCACAGCCAAGACTCATAAAATAACTGTGTTCAAGAATCAACATACTACACTAAGAGAGTCAATAATACTATCTGAATTCTGAGTTCCTAAGGATGCCAATCATTCTGAAATTCAAAAGATACAGGGAGATGCCAAAACTGTTCAGAAACAAAAAGCTACAAGCCCCGCTCATCTAATAAGAATCCGAGCTTCGTTTAAAACTCTAAAATATTATTACTTCTTAATTTCTGTTAGAACCTATTTTATTCATCTAGTTGCTTGAGGACAAGCAACAGTTTAAGTTTGGTGTTGTGATGAGCGGACATTTTATACA
>NC_029781.3:38216744-38235906 GCF_000817695.3 Arachis duranensis
TTTCATGTAGATTTTAGTATGTTTTAATTAGTTTTTAGTGGAATGTTATTAGTTTTTAGGCAAAAATCATATTTCTGGACTTTACTATGAGTGTGTGTATTTTTCTGTGATTTCAGGTATTTTCTGGCTGAAATTAAGGGAGTTGAGCAAAAATCTGAGTTAGGCTGAAAAAGGACTGCTGATGCTGTTGGATCCTGACCTCCCTGCACTCTAAATGGATTTTCTGGAGCTACAAAAGTCCAATTGGCGCGCTCTCAACGGCGTTGGAAAGTAGACATCCAGGGCTTTCCAGCAATATATAATAGTCTATACTTTGCGCGACGATAGACGACGTAACTTGGCGTTGAACGCCAAGTTCATACTGCTGTCTGGAGTTAAACGCCAGAAAAACGTCATGATCCGGAGTTGAACGCCCAAAACACGTCATAACCTGGAGTTTAACGCCAAGAAAGGCCTCTACTCGTGGATGGCTTTAGTCTCAGCCCTAGCACACACCAAGTGGGCCCCAGAAGTGGATTTCTGCACCAATATTCTTAGTTTATTCATTTTCTGTAAACCTAGGTCACTAGTTTACACTAGTTTACTATTTAAACAACTTTTAGAGACTTATCTTGTACCTCATGACATTTTTCAGATCTGAATTACATACTTTTGACGGCATGAGTCTCTAAACTCCATTGTTGGGGGTGAGGAGCTCTGCAGCATCTCGATGAATTAATGCAATTGTTTCTATTTCACTCAAACGTGTGTTGGTCCGATCTAAGATGTTTATTCGCGCTTAATTGTGAAAGAGGTGATGATCCGTGACACTCATCACCTCTCTCAATCTATGAACGTGTGTGTGACAAACACCTCCGTTCTACATCAGACTGAATGAACTTCTCTTAGATTCCCCAATAGAATCTTCGTTCCAGCCTGATTGAGAACCGACAGATGATTAGCCGTGCTGTGACAGAGCATAGGAACGTTTTCACTGAGAGGATGGGAAGTAGCCACTGACAATGGTGACGCCCTACATGCAGCTTGCCGTAGACGTGCTTTACAAACAATTGAGTTAAATATTACATTGCAGGAATTCAGAGGACAAAGCATCTCCAAAACTCCAACATATTCCCCATTACTGCACAACAAGTAACGCTATTATTCTCTATTATTTTAACTTACAATTTTAAATACTTTGACTTTTTACAATTAAATCCAATTCACCTTATTGACCTCCTGACTAAGATCAATAAAATAAACATTGATTGCTTCAAACCAATAATCTCCGTGGGATCGACCCTTACTCACGTAAGGTATTACTTGGACGACCCAGTGCACTTGCTGGTTAGTTGTGCGAATCACAAATTCGTGCACCAATACTCATATGATTAAGAAAGGAATTGAGACCCATTTGAGTCATTGTGGATTATGATATCTCTAATCCCTAGTGAATCTTGTTCTCTGTTATTTCTGTTTCCTTTAATTTCCTAGCACCCAATCCCTTTACATTTGTTACAATTTACATTCAGCATTTAGAATTCTTGCAATCTACATTCTGTAAATCCAATTCATGAATACTAGCTTAACTAAATTCATAACCTAACTAAAGTTGCTTGATCCATCAATCCCTGTGGGATCGACCTCACTCTTGTGAGTTATTATTACTTGATGCGACCCAGTGCACTTGCCATTTAGATTGGGTGGAAATCTATTTTCACGCCATCAAGTTTTTGGCGCCGTTGTCGGGGATTGATTTAGATAAACGATGATTAAGTGGGTGACTAGTCTAGATTAAGCATTTTCTTTGTTTTCTTTCTTTAAGTTCTATAAACTTTCTGTTATCTGCTGATATATAGGTGTTTGTGTTTTTGCCTCACTAAGAAACTCTCCTCATTGGTGATTGTGTTTTACAAAATTCAATGGGAGTTCACCTCATCGTTTGATCAAATAAATTTCATGGGATATTGCCCACCATCACCAAATGACTATTCTAATGGTGGCTGGGAATATCACCAAGAAATCACATATTCTGAGCAATCAAATCAATGGGGATATGCTTCAGAGCCACAAGATGAGCAAGACAATTTCATGAGATATTACCCAACACCATAAAATGATTCATGTCATTATGCTAATGGTGGATGGGAATATCAACAAGAAATGATAGATTATGAACACCTCCCCGAGACACAAAATGATTCTTATTTTGATGAATCTAACAACTACTCATATTGTGACTAGGAAGGTTAAAACCAAGGAGATTTTAATGATCCATTTTTTGCTCATGAAAAGACATCATCAACTGAGAGTTCTTTAAATAAATTCATGGAAAGTTGCTCCCCAGAACCACAGAATGATCCATACTTTGATGAATCCCACAATTACTCAAGCTGTGGGTGGGAGGAGCAAAATCAGAGAGCACTCAATATTTCATATTCCATTGATCAAGAGACATCATCACTTGAGCGTGCCTTCAATTCATTTATGCAAAATTGTCCAACCTCACCTCTCAGTTTCTCACTTGAAAATTCCTCATCACTTGATTTTGCCTCGCCACAAAATTCCCTCAAAGATCCATACAACTCATTTCACCAATCACAAAATTCATTTCATAACTCACAAGACTCATTCCATACCACTCAAAACAACTTCACCACACCACATACAAATCCATGTAATCTATCCCAATCTTCTCCTCTCTTGCTACAAGCAGAATAATGCTTCTAAAGTGCCATAGAATCTTAAGAAAGAATGAGAGAATCCTTGGAAAGACAAGAAATTCTCTCTAAGAAGATGGATGAACACTTAGAGCAAATGAGGAGAAACTTAGAACTGCTAAGCAATGAAGATGAAGACCAATTTGTGGGTGTAAAGGAGGAAGTGGAACAACAAGATGAAGAGGCCCCCTATATCAAGTGAAATTTTAATGAAGAATGAGGTGGTGGAGGTATACGAGCCAATGATTTCATATCCATAGAGGCCACTTGAGATAACAAGGGAACATGAAAACTCACAACCCCTACAAACCTTCCTAAACCAAAAACTCTCAACACTTGAATCTGTCATTGAAAGATATGAAGAGGAGATGAAGAAATCTTGGGAAGAACAACAAACCTCCTCCATAATTTGTCATATGATTGCATTCTAAGTTTAGTGTTGCCCTGCAACAATCTATTCTAATCTTTCTGGATGCTTGCATTATTGTAAAATGAAAGTGTCACACTAAATTTCTAAGTTTGGTGTGCCACTCAACCTTCTATGTAATGTACCCAACAACATCACTTGTTTGTATAATTATAATGCCTTTGCTTTGAAGTTCTCTGTTCTGTTTTTCTTTATCGTTGCTTCAGTCATTTCTTTATTTTTAATACTTTCTTTTATTGTCCTCAACTATCTGTGTTAATACTTCACCATGAAACCTTTACTCATGACATTTGTTTCTCTTGGTGATTGTGTTATTAACATATAACAGTTTCCTTTGCTTTGTTTTATTTCAAATAAATTAACTTATGGTTACATTCTAAGTTTGGTATTTCTATGAAACAAAATTTGTTTCCAATCTTTATTGGATACTTGCATCAATTCCAAGTGAAAGTGTCACACTAAGTTTCGTGTGCCACTTATATTCTATGCACACCCCACTTATTTTTTGAATCACATGGTCTCTGTCTCATGTGCCTTTATTGTATCTCTAATTTTGCTTGCTTAACCACATGTATTACTCACATTTCTTTGTGTAAGACACTCATGATCCATCATAGACCCCATCACCATTGTTTTAACTGTTGCTTGAGGATAAGCAAGCATTCTAAGTTTGGTATGGGAAGGGGAAGGATAAGAGAAAAAGGACAACAACAATGAAGATGAACTACAAAGTGGTAGCATTTCTTTTTCTTCTTTCTTGTTTCCATCACTTTAAATTGCATAATTGTTCTTTATTCCTTTCTATGCATGTATGGTTGCTCTTTGTGAATAGAGCATAGCCTAAATTTTGGAGTGTAACATGTTGCTGTGACATCATGACTACCATATTGAATTGTGTAAGTCAAAGTAATTAAGGAATCATGATCATAAACAAACAAGGTCATTAAAGAAGAACTTAGCATGGGCATATAAGTATTAGAAGGCTAGCATGATTAATTGTTATTGTTCAATTGCATTTGAATTTATTTGATTAAGGTTTTCATCTAGGACATTGTATGAAATTTTTGAAATCATGAAAACCTTGAAGAAGCAAATGCAAATAAGGCAAGAAAAAGAAATGGGAAAAAATGAGAAAGCTGAAGGCTCTGAATACCAATGACAATTGTTAAGTACTTGTGGTGTTTATGTATCAGGCAAAAAGCTTGAAAACAAAACACTTAGAAGTCAAGGTTAGGCTCAAATGCAAAAGCACTCCCTCAAAGCTCAAGGCTCTGAGCATCAATAATTAGAGAGTAAAGAAAAGAAAGAAATGAGCTTAAATAAGTCCTCTAATTAAATGCTTGTGGTGCTTATGTATCAAGTGGTAATACTTGAAAACAAAGCTTTTAGAGTCGTAGCTTTGTTTTCAACTCATGGTGCAAAGCACCCAAAAGGAGAAGCTAAGAAGAGAATGAAAGCTTGCTTCAAGGAAGAAATATAAAGAAAATATTTCATAAAATGAGCTAGATAGAAACATAAATCATTTGAATTTCTTTTGTGATTGATGCATGTATAGAAAACTAGCCAACCATGAACATTAAGTTGCTATTCTTCCCACCTTGGATTGTCAAACTATATTGCATGATTCTTTGCTTGCTTAGAGACAAGCAAGATTTAAGTTTGGTGTTGTGATGACAAGTCATCTTAGGCTAGTTTCACAAGCCTTTTTCCTTCATTTTTACATAGTTTTCATACATTTCTTAGGCAATAAGTAAGTGTTTGAATAAGAATTTCTTGCTTGTCTTGATTCAATCAAACATTGTTAATATTATGGTTTATCATGAGATTTTTTGCAAGATTTAGTTGATATTATGAATGATGCAATATCTTATGATTTGGCAAGGCATTGATGTATGTGTTTAATTGATCATAGATGAAGAGAAGCAAAGAAAAGGAAGACGCAGCGAAAAGTTAGAGACACGTACGCGTATGTGACGTGTACACGTGGAAAGGTGATTACGAAAAAACACACGTACGCGTATATGACGCATCCGCATGGGTGGGGGATTAGCATTCATTTATCAAGAACGCTATGTTATCTAAGTGAGCGCCTTCGAGCAAGTTTCGAATTTGGGATTGAAGATTTGGAATCAGCGTGCACGCGTACATGTCGCGCACACGTCGAGGGAGCATCTACGAAGAACCACGCATACGCGTAGGGGACATGTACGCGTGAGTAGCATTTGTTGCATGAACACTACGTTCGTTTAGTGAACACTGCAAGGGATGCGTACGCGTGGGAAACGCGTACGCGTCGGTGAGCCAAAACACTAGGGATGCGCAAGCGTATAGCACGCATACACGTGGGTGCCCAAACGCTCCATTTTCCAAATGAATGCTACGCTCTCCTGGAAGTACATTTCTTCTCAATTAATTTTATTCTGAGCCCATTTGAGTTACAGCAAGCAAAGCCCACTCAGATCACTCAAGCAAAGGAACAAGGAGCTTCTAGAATAGGACTTTCATTTAATTGTAATTTGTTTTCAATTTCAATTTAATTTGTCATTTAGGAAAGCCTATATAAAAGTACCAATTTCGTTTCATTCAGGGAGGTGAGTTAGGAGGAAACAGTAGGCTACGTTAGTAGTAGGTAGCAGTAGGAGTAGGAGTAGGAGTAGAGTAGAAGGCTCTTGCAAACACTTTTACATTTCTGCAATTTTTTTAGATTTCATTATTGAATTCAATTCAGTTTTATGCAATTTCAATGCCTACAATTCTCTTCTGCAACTTTCTCTTCTGCCAATTTTACATTTCTGTTCTCATTAAGCTTGATTTAATTTCCTACAATTTACATTTTCTGCATTTGTTCTTTGAGCGATGATCCATTGACACCGCTTCATTAGGGGGAGGAGCTCCATTTTAATTCACATGATTGAGTGAACTTCTTCTTCTTCTCAAGTCATTTGTGTAGCTATTGGATACCATCTGTATTGATTGATGATTCATTTACTCTGGAAGGGGGTTTGAATCTATGCATGCTTGTGTGAGCCTCAGAAGGGGAATCATGGGCATTAGAACTGAGGCTCTATCCTTCACAATTCTCTTGACCAATACTATTCGGGAGGAATTGAGGTCTTGAGAATTAGTGTGGCTTATGGATGAGAGACATGCACTTAACCTCTTCTCATGACAATTAGATCATAGAATTGGCAAGACTGATTGTGATTAGAGAGATTCGATTGACAAGGAATTGGAATCCAATCAATTTAAATCCCCATAGATCTACTCATATGATTGAGAAAGAAGTTGAGACCCATTTGAGTCATTGTGGATTGTGATATCTCCAATCCCTAATGAATCTTCTTCTCTATTATTTCTGTTTCCTTTAATTTTCCTGCACCCAATCCCTTTACATTTGTTGCAATTTACATTCTGCATTTAGAATTCTTGCAATCTACATTCTGTAAATCCAATTCATCAATACTAGCTTAACTAAATTCATCACCTAACTAAATTTGCTTGATCCATCAATCCCTGTGGAATCGACCTCACTCTTGTGAGTTATTATTACTTGATGTGACCCGGTGTACTTGCTGGTTTGATTGGGTGAAAATCTATTTTCACGCCATCACTCATCCCCTAGGTAGTGTTTTACCCTATGGCCATTGACAATAAATTTGCTGTACGAATTCCGGTCTTGAAGTTCTACATGACCATCGGGGGACACTTTAGTGACCACAAAGGATCCTGACCATCTTGATTTGAGCTTTCCAGGGAAGAGCTTGAGCCTAGAACTAAATAGCAAAACTTTCTAGTCGGGCTCGAAAACTCTGAAAGCTATCTTTCTATCATGCCATTTCTTTGTTCTTTCCTTGTAGATTTTTGCATTCTCAAATGCAGCATACCGGAATTCGTCTAGTTCATTTAGTTGGAGCAAACTCTTATCTCTTGCAGCCTTGGTATCAAAGTTTAAAAACATTGTTGCCTAGTAAGCTCTGTGCTCCATCTCCATTGTAGATGACATGCTTCACCATAGACTTTCTAATAAGGAGACATTCCAATAGGGGTCCTGAAAGCTGTCATGTACGCCTAGAGAGCATCATCAAGCTTCCTTGCCCACTTCTTTCTAGAGGTTCTCACTGATGAATCCATATTTGATTATAAATTTTGGATTGATTTTAGTGGATTTCATCATATAAACCCACATTTATTCACCTAAATAACATGCTTTTGTGTTTTCTCTCTAAATTATGTCCAATTGTGAAAATATGCTATTTTGTGCTTAATTTAATCAATTTTATGCCACTTTCATTCCATTCAATGCCTTGATGTGTTTGATGAGTGATTTCAGGTGTAATAGGTAGAAATGGCATGACAAGAGTTTAAGAGAAGCATGCAATTGGGAGAAAACATGAAGAAATCAAAGGAGAGAAGCATTTTAGAGTGTGCCCATACACATCTTCTGTGCCAAGGCACAAGGATCAAAATAAGCACCTGTGCCCATGCACAGCCCTGTGCGTACGCACAAGTACAGAAATCAGCAAGTTAAGTGTGCCCATGCACAACTTCCTTGTTATTTTACCATGCTTTCTTTTTATGCCTTCCAAGTGTTTGATAAAATGCTTGGTTGGATTTTTTCCTAGTTTTTCACACTCTTGGTTGGGAAATTGGGTGAACTTGAATTGTGGATGTCCATTCTACATTGTGTTAGGATTGTTAGTTGATTTGGTTTCCGCTAACTCTAAGCCTTCCATTAGTAGTGTTCGCTAGGACTTGTGGATTGAGATCAATTATGACCTTTTGACTAATTCTCGATGCTAGGATTGACTAATTGGGATTAATTCTACACAATTACCATGTTTGTGGTCCACAACTTGGATAGGAATCCTTAGTTCCCAAATTCCTATCAAGAGCCCTTTTTGCCATTTAATTTCCATTTTCATTGCTTTTAATTACTTTCCATTTAATTACTTACATGCTTGTTTAATATATTGCCATTTTAATTTCTTGCCTTTTATAATCAAAACCCCAAATCCCCCATAGCAAATGATTGAACATTTTATTGTAACTCTTATGGAAGACGACCCAAGGTTTAATTACTCTCGGTTAATTTGTATTAGAAATATTAAAATTTGATTGAGAGGATCCATTGCCGGTTCGGACTATGCTTGCAACGGAATTGAATTTGTGAATTCCAAATTGCCATAATTCTCTCATTATCAAATTTTTGGCGGCGTTGCAACGTGTGCTTATTCTCGGCTGTTGTGCATATGTGAATATTGTGAATAGCTTATTTTTGGTTGATTGTACATATGTTGCTTGCTTATTTTTTGCTATTATGAATATATTAATATGTGATTATCTTACTTTTTGTTGGTTTTCTTTATTTTGTTTGTATAGAAGGTTAAATTTGGGAGCTCATATCTTGTTGGAAACTCCATCAGAGCTTAGTGTAATCAATTGAAAATTTTGGAAATTCAAGCATTGTTGGAAGCTCCAATAGCAACACAAATTTCCTTTATGAGAGCTCTCCATAAGTCCAACTTAAGGACAATAAAACAAAGTGCTAGGTGGGAGACACCCCACCATGGTAACATTGTTCTTACCCTTTTCTTGTTTATAATTTTGGTTTATTGCATGTTTGCTTGTCTTAGTTAGCTTAGGATTAGTTTAATTATTGAATACATAGGTTAATTTTGTATATGTATCATGAATGTTTGAGTTTTTGAATGTTATGGGGTTGAACTTTGATTGGGCTAAGGTAGAGTACCTTAGAATTTGAAGAAAATTTTTTTGAAAAATAGGGCACTGTGCGTACGTGTAACGGCCCAACTTCCAGCATGTCATGATCATACTAAAAGTTGAACGTTACCAACTTGTTTCCACAACTTAAGTAATATTTAATAAATATAAGCCTGTTCGATGTTAACACCTTGCGAGTTTTCGAGTAATAATTTTTTTAAAAAACAATAGTAGTTTAGAGTTGCATACATACAGTATAACAAGGAAACATGAGTACACACATTCAGAGAATAGTAGAAGGCAATACATAGAATATCACACCATAATATACATCATAATACAGAAGTGGCTCAGTTATACCAGTAAGGAACTATAATATAGCATCCTTCAGTTAGTTACTCATATAATATATACACATATATACATAAAACGTCCCTGGGCCTGGCCTGTCCAAAAGCCCCTAAGCTGGCACCCAAGCTAGCCTAACTTTATGACATGCCTATTCCCTCTGAGCATGCTAGTAAAAGTGAGGGAGACACTTTAAGGTACCAGAGTTAGAGTGGACGCCTCAAAGGTCTCCCTGTCTCTGATCCAAAAGCCCCTCACAGAAAACCATTAGGCAAGTGGTGATGCCTGCTCGCTGGTGCCTCATCTGGCTCATTACAGTGAGATATCCTCGATCTCAAGGTCACAAACAATACAATTACATACACAGGGTACCGAACAATAGATGTAACACTCGCAGCTGCACAATGGGTCATCGTGGATGTACGGATGATTAATCTCATAGGGCAGGACTCCCGTGTCCATCTAAAGAGGTGTAAGGGGTAAGAACTGAGGAGTTCTTTGTAAGGTCGGGGTCTATAGTTAAGTCCATTTATAATGTCCGTTTGCAAGTTTCTAAATCCTTTGAAAATTGATGGTTTAACAATTAAATATTCAAAACATTTTTAAAAGAAATCAGTTAATTAACCATAAATCCAAACTTCTTTTCCAGATATAAGAATCTTAAAAGTTTCCTAATGGTATGAATGACCAACTTGTCCCAATCAAAGGCTCAATTAAGGCTATGCTGTAAGAGTTTGATTTTTCATACTTTACTAGACCATAAACATAAAAGAAGTTATCTATGCGGTATAAATGATCATCCTGTTCCAAGCATAGGTTCATTAAGTCTATGCTGAATTAGTCAGATACTTTATACAAAGCTAGACCTCAAACAAACCAGCCACGACCTTCGACCCAAACAACTCAATCAACATCCAATCACCACAATCCAAACAATCAGTAACACACAAGTAACGAGGTTCAAATACAATCAAGAGAAATTACGTCAAGTATAGCAATTAGCAATTAAACAGAATTATTCACATAGGCAAACCAATTACAATATGCACAAACAAGTATGATGCATGTCTGGTCCTACTGCATGTAATGAGCTCATTTGTCGGTTTCGACCCGCACCCAACGCAACCCGACCCTCCAAGTCAGATAAGGCCTTCCCAGAACTTAATCCCATATTATGTACCGCATACCCTCGACCAAGTACTCTCGACTTGCAGGGCTGGTATTTGCTCAAATCTCAATATACCGCAGGTATGCGAATCAAGCCCCTACTAAGCATTCAGCTTGCAGGGCTGGTACATCTCTATCGTAGCCTGTTTGGGAGGCAACATCACAATACGGGTGTCCCCGCATAATATTCACAAGCATCGCCCGAAGGCTCATAATTCACATATAACCATTCTTTCCATCAGTCATCAATCACCTTTATCATCTTTCTACAATCATAATTCAAGCATCACAACATCACAGTGATCTCATTTCACAGTTCTTTGTTTACTCTGTAAAGTCAAGTACACTGCCATACAACTTTTAACTCCTTTTTTTTCTAACATGTATGAAAGTTTCTAAATCCTTTTTCATTACCATACCTACCTCAATACTTTCTCTTGAACTTTTCCTTAGGTGTTTAATAAAGAGAATTAAAGAATTCTAGACTCAAAACTGCCTTCCCGAGGCTGTTAGGAAAAACTGTCTTTTTATCAATATTTTATTATTATTAATAAAATAATATTATTAATAAAATAATATTAACAATAAAATAATATTTTAATATTAAAATATTAAAATAATAATATTTTATTCAACTTTCAAAAATTACATTTTAATCCCTGAACTTTTTGAAAATTGCATCTTAACCCCCTTAACTTTTACAATTTGCACTTTAGCCCTTTAACTTCTTATTAATTAATTTTCAATCCCAAACTTTTTAATAATTACATTTTGACCCCAAACCATCAAAATTAACATTTTCACATCCTTCAAAAACCAAAAACACTTTTCGGAAAGTTCATTAGATTTTCACTTGATTTTCAGCTAGTTTTTCAATCTTTTCGGTAACCGATTTGTACCTAATTTTTACCAAACCAAAGAGTAGAATTCCAGCCATCAAATGCACATCAAATAATCATCAAATATCATGAATTTCCTGGCTGTAAAATCATGTTTTCCAGCAGCAACAACAGCAACTTCAAAACCATCATAAACTTGATTTTCAAGCATCAAACAACAAGATTTCATTATCAAACAACCACACAAACACTCAAAATCAAGCCTCAAGAAACAAGATCTGATTTAGCACTCTAAGAACACAACTAATCATTGATTAATTTACCAAACCTTACCTCCTTTGCAGCTGCCAAGAATTGAGCCAACAACAAGCTTCAAAAAGCACTTTTACGCCTGATTTAACATCAAAAACAACTTTAGAACCATATGAACCATGAAGGCTGAAGCTTCATGATGATGAAAAGAAGATTTTCCGCACCTCAAGGCAGCTAGAAATCACGTTTTCTTAGAGCCTATGATGATTGAACAAGAGATCTTAAGAGAAAACATGAAGAAAACATCATCAGCTTGAGTTTCCACCATGGCTGAAACTTGAAGGAGGAGCAGCAGCCATCATGCCTTGATTTACTCCATGAAAATTGATATAGAAATGAAGAGGAGGAAGAGGTGATCATTTTGCTCAGATTAGATTTTTGATAAGGGTTTTAGTTTGAGAAAGAACGGGGAAAGAAGCTTGAAGCTTTCATGGAAGTTCTCTTGGTTTCTTTCATGGAATTTTTGAATTTTGGCTTGCCTTGGAAGAAAAGATGATGATAATGATGAGTCTAGGGACCCATGGGGATAGGGTAAGCATTATCCTAAAGTTTGGTGTAAAAATATCTCAAGACAGGATAATTACTAAAGCTAGATGTATTAGAATACAAGTGTTTCTTACTTTTTCCTTAAGAAAGCTTTGCTAACTCTGGGAGAGCCACATGTTACTGGGTGCTGACTCATCAGAATTTAATAATAAAATATTATTCTGAAGATAATTACTAAAACTAGATACATCAGATTACACTACTAAAGGATAAGCATGAGCTTTACTAGTATAAATGATACTAGTAACATGATAATCATGAGGATAAAAGATATATGACGAAGCATTAGCATTGCTAAGTTCATCTAAGAATGCCGGTATTATCCATTACCGGAAAATGTCTAGCTCAGTTATTATATTACTAAACATAGATCAACATTAACCACAATAGAAGAAATAATAATATAATATTCCAAATAAAATAATAATATATAAATATTATATTAATATAATTTTTCTCTCGAAATTCGAGACCGGCTCGTCACAATGAGACTAACCACGGAAATTAGAATTTTGAAATTCAGAACCGAAGTGGTTCAAAAACGTAACTTTTTGCGACGTGCTTGCTTAGATTAGGAGAGGTGTCTGATGCAGTCAAGCTGCTGACTCAGCAGCTTGATGACACAGCACCTGTGCAGTGGAGGTGCTTATATGCACTAAAATTCCTAAAAATTCCATAAAAATTCCGCTTGATCCCGAAAAAATGTCGTTTATTTGAGGCTAAAGGCTAGGCCGTTACATTCTACCCTCCTAAAAGAAAATTTTGTCCTCAAAATGTCAATTACCTTAAAAGAGAAACGGGTAGTCTTTCCTCATCTTGTCTTCTAGTTCCCATTTGTACTCTTCAATCCTAGTTTGTCCCCACACCACCTTAACCAATTGTACTGTCTTCCCTTTCAACTGTTTGTCACTTCGTTCCACAATCCATCTTGTAAAGTTTGATATGTTAAGTTGGCTCGTAGCTGTACTGTCTCTGGTTGTAAAATGTGGCTTTTGTATGGATTATATTTCTCGAGTTGTGTAACAGGAAAGACATCGTGAAGGTTTGACAAATATGAAGGGGAGGGCTATTTGGAATGCTACTGGATCGTGGACTCAATTTCTTAGTTCTAAGAGCTCTATCTATCCCAATTGTAGGTGTCACTCCTAAGAAAATATGGTCACCCTCGCTAAACTCTAAGGGCCTATGCCTAATATCTGCATAGCTCTTCTGACGACTTTGAGCAGTTTGAATATTCTCTCAAATATGCTTAATCCTTTCAGCATAACTCTGGCCCCAAAATCCTACCTTCATCCTTGTCATATCAGCATAACAGTGACTGACACTTTCTCCCATTGAGGGTTTCATATGGTGCCATTCCAATACATTGTTCATAACTGTTGTTGTAAGTAAACTCAATCAACGGCAATTATTCGTCCGTTCTGTCTGTCCATCAGTCTGTGGGTGATATGCTGTACTAAAATATAGCTTTGTCTCTCTTATTCCTAGTTTTAAACTTTCAAAGGCCGAGATAATTTCTTCTTCTTTGATCATCATCCAGGATATGCCTAAATTCTTCCGACTTAAATCATATGTGTTTACTTTTGCCTTTCCAGGATGGTAACTTAACTTAAAGTCATAATCTTTCAAGAATTTATCCATCACCTCTCTCTCACATTAAGGTCTTTCTGATCAAGTATATACTTCAAACTCTTATAATTGGAGAAAACTTTCAATTGAGCTCCATGCAAATAGTGTCTCCAAATCTTGAGTGCAAACACTACGGCCACTAATTCTAGATTATGTGTTGGATAATTCTTTTCGTGAGGTCTCAACAGTCTCAAAGCATATGCCACTATATTCCTATGCTGCATCAATATGCATCCAAATCTCTTAAAAGAAGCATATACTACACCTCAAAAGGTTCTTGTGGGTCTGGTAATACCAAAACTAACGTTGTCGTCAACTTTTCCTTTAAAGTTTCAAAACTTTCTTCACACTCTTTTGTCCATTCAAACGAAACTTCCTTCCTTGTGAGGTTAGTCAAGGGTCAAGCTATTTGTGAAAAACCTTCAATAAACCATAGATAATATCCTGCTAACCCCAACAAACTATGAATCTCCGTAACTGTCGTGGGTTATTTCCATTGTACCACGGCTTCGATCTTTGAATGATCTATGGTTATACCAGCTTGTGTGATCACATGTCCCATGAATGCCACTTTTGCCAAACAAAACTCACACTTTAACAATTCCACAAACAGCTTCTATGTTCTTAGTATCTAGTTCGAAAGGTAGTCTTAGCTATATCCAAGTCATTCACTCGATTTTGATGGTAAGCTGACCGCAAATAAATCGTAGAAAATACTATCGCACCTCTCAGCTGGTCCATTAGATCATCTATCCTCAGTAGTGGATACTTATTCTTGATTGTAATATTGTTTAGTTGCCGTTAATCCACACACAATCTCATCTCACCATCCTTCTTCTTTACCAGTAACACATGAGTTTCCCACGATGATACACTCGGACGAATAAACTTCATTCTCAATAACTCATCCAATTGCTTCTTCAATTTTGCTAGTTCCAATGACGACATCTGATACGATGCCATAGAAATTGGTCCGGTTCCAAGCACCAAGTCAATACTAAACTCTATCACTCTCTGGTGTGGAAACTCAAGTATGTCATCCAAGAAAACATCAGGAAACTCCTGCACCTCTCCGATTTTTTTTCCAAGTCTTGTTTACTACTCTCGGAGCTAGTAGATAACAGAACATACCCCTCTATCCCACTACTACTAAAGGTAACTCTTAGTGAATTCGAATAGAAGATACAAGACTCAACTCACTCAATATGCATGTCAAATGTCGGGAATATATCAGTTCGTTTAAAACGATCAAGGAAAATATAATTCTTAGACAACTAATCTAGACCTAAGATAATATCTAAAGCACTTAAAGGCAAGACAACCAAGTCATGTATGAAAGTCCTAGCTTTAATAACAAAAGGTACCTGTTGACACACTTGACTAGTCAAGGCATTCTGAAATGTAGATGTATGAACAATCAGATCATATTTTAACACATTAGAATCTAATCCCAACTCATGCACAACAGCCACGGAAATAGAAGAATGCGATGCACCAGAGTCATACAATATAGTTAAGAGTCGAGATTTGACAAAACACTGACCTTGGATTATTAAGTCTAATTTCATAGCATCATCAGTAGTCATAGTAAACACACGTCCTTGCTGCCGTGGCCTATCTACCCCTTGTATTGGCTTTTTTGGACAATCCCTTGCCATGCGTCTAGGCTGACCATAAGAGAAACAGATAATACTTGTAGACTGATAAGGTCTAGCTCCTTGCTCCTTTCCACACTACCTACATACTGGTCGCACTTGTGCCTGCTCAGATCGCTTACCCATATCCTAGCTCATTCTTCCTTCATTACCACCATTACGCTTTCCCAAACGGTTAATTGCTCAAGCAGTAGCAATCGCCGTTTTACGCATAGCCTTAGCCATAGCGTGAATCACAGCAAACAGGTTATCACCATTTTCTACGAATTGTTAGCAGCAGTCTCTCTCTGAGCGCTACATCTCTGTAAACTCATCCTGATCTTATTCACACCAAACAATTGATACCAAGGTGATCAGTCTCAATACATCAAGTTTGGCGTGAACATTCTCAGAATGAAGGCACAAAGACAATCATGCAACACATATCACATGTATATGAAGCATGATCCAGTCCATTCCCCAGGCTCTAACAGGAAGAACTACTCTGATACCAAATTGTAACGGCTCAACTTCCAGCATGTCATGATCATACTAAAAGTTGAACGTTACCAACTTGTTTCCCCAACTTAAGTAATATTTAATAAATATAAGCCTGTTTATTGTTAAAACCTCGCGAGTTTTCGAGTAATAATTTTATTTAAACAATAATAGTTTAGAGTTGCATACATACAGTATAACAAGGAAACATGAGTACACACATTCAGAGAATAGTAGAAGGCAATACATAGAACATCGCACCATTATATACATCATAATACAGAAGTGACTCAGTTATACCAGTAAGGAACTATAATACAGCATCCTTTAGTTAGTGACTATATACACATATTGATAAAACATTATTTTATGATCTATATTGTGTTTAATTGAGTGGTTTTATAAAGTCTTCACCCACTTATTCATATGATTTGCATGTATTTACAATTCTTTCCTAAAATTGTTCTATGATTGAAAACTTGCTTCCTAAAGATCTTTTAATTGTATATTTTTATTCTCCTTTATACCATTCGATGTCGTGATCTGTGTGTTAAATGTTTCAGGCTTCATAGGGCAATAATGACTTAGAGAATGGAGAGCAAGCTTGCAAAAATGGAAGGAACACAAGAAATCGAGGAGATGAACAGCGAGAAGCGACGCGGATGCATGGCTTATGCGACTGCGCGAAATGGAGGAAATCACAGTGACGCGCTCGCGTGCCTGATGGGAACGCGTGGATTGGAAGCTGCCCGAGTGATGCGAATGCGTAGACGACACGCACGCGTGGCACCCTAAAACGCTGAATGACGCGCACGCGTGGACGATGCATACGCGTGACATGCGCGATCTACAGAATTTACAGAAACGCTGGCGTGGATTCTGGGCCGTGTTTCAACCCAGTTTTCGGCCCAGAAACACAGATTAGTGCCAGGGAACATGCAGAGACCAGGGACAGCATTCATTCCACATAATTCTTAGTTTTTAGATCTGATTTTACTCCTCCTCTAGGTTTTCTCTCTACACATTCATAGTTCTTAGGATTTTGTTTTTATTGCTTTTTGGATTGGGATATTGAGAAGAGTCATTACTTCCGCAAGCCTTCATCACGCTAGTTTGTTTTCTTTACTTTTTGCTTACTCTTTCATATCCTTAATTTGTTCATAGTTACAATTGGATTATTTTTAGAATTTATTAATACAAGAACCATTTCTATTTTTAATTGATCTTTTTTTATTATTGTCTATCATGTCTTTCTTTATTTCTTATTTTTCTTTTGTGAAATTTACATTCATGATGATCAAGTGGTTCTCTAACTTGATTGGGAGTTGATTGAAAGGAGAACCTTGAGTTGGAATGCTCAAGAGTAAAATCGTAATTGGGTTTATTGTTGTATGGCTCTCTAGTCACTGACACTAGTCCTTCCCAAGGGAGAGGATTAGAACTTGTGAATAGAAGTAGACTTCCAACTTACTTGACTTTCCTTTACCTAGTAAAGGATAACTAAGTAGAACAACCTTCAATTATCAATTGATCTTGGGAGAACTCCAACAAGGATAGAACTTCCGATTAATCTACTTCCGGTCAAGATTTTTATTTAAATTACATAAATTCTCTAATTTAATTTTCTATTTACCAAACTCAAAACCATCTTAGAAAACCTCTGATTAATAGAATAGCACACCTGGTGCACGAAATTGTGTATGCCAATTGTTCATACCCTGACCGAGCTCCCCAAACTCGGACAAGATCATAGAAGGCCCGACCTCGTCCCAAAGGTCCACGCCTGAGGTCGGACCTCGGACAAATAGGCTAAGAAGGCCCATCAAAAGGAACAAAGCCCAAAACCTAAAGGCCGAAGAGGCCTGGGAAAGGCGGTTCCGCAAAGATAGAGATAAAACTCCCAAAAAGATAAGATAAGATAAGAATATCTTATCCAGGGAAGATCACGACCAACTACTATAAATACACTGGAGCACCCAGGTATAACTCATACTCTAATTCTACTAAATATCTGCTTGAACCCATGCTAACTTAAGCATCGGAGTGTCATTGCAGGTACAACCACCAGCCACTCGGCACATCAAGCTCGGGTCACAGAACCCCCACCTCGGGTCTTACCAAGACGACCGAGCTACACGTTTCAGGTAACCCTCGGAACATTGGCGCCGTTGCCGGGGAACCTGGAAGTCATCCCCTTACCATGGCGGACGACCCTCCCAACAATAACCACGCTACATCAGAACAAGAAGAGGAAGTTGACACCGGCGAACGACCGGATAGCCCTCTGTCACCACGCACTCCAGGGGGAAACAAACAGAATCACCCAAAGACATCACTCCTAAACAAAGATCCACCAAATCCCGAGAAGGGAAAGAACTCGGAAATTCTAGAAGCAGTTCGGGCACAGCAAAACCGGCTGAAACAACTCGAAGAGGACATAAAAAAGCAGAAGGAAACTGAACAAGATCTGAGAAGGGAGGCTCGCAAGCGCAGAGAATTAGAAGAAAAACTGCGGAAAATAGAGGCCAACCTGAAAGACCGGACGGAACGCGGCACCGCCCCCGAAAACAATCATGATCCCTTCACACAAGAGATCATGAAGGAAAAGGTACCGCGAAACTTCAAACCACCAGATATGGATCTCTACGCCGGCACCACCGATCCAAGTCACCACCTCAGCAACTTCAGAAGCAGAATGTACCTAGTCGACGCCTCCGACGCGATTCGGTGCAAAGCCTTCCCCACCACTCTCACCAAATCAGCCATGAAGTGGTTCGACAACCTGCCACCAGGATCAATCTCCAGCTTTGAGGACCTAACCAAAAAATTCCTAACAAGATTCTCCATTCAAAAGGACAAGGCAAAACATGCCCCCAGTCTACTCGGGATCAAACAAGGCAACCAAGAAACTCTCCGAGAATACATGGAGCAATTCAACAAAGCCTGCCTGGACATACAACACTTGCCCACAGAAGCGGCCATCATGGGACTGGCAAACGGCCTAAAAGAAGGACCATTTAGCCAATCCCTATCCAAACGATACCCGACCTCCCTATACGAGGTGCAGGAACGGGCAGAAAAATATATCAACATGGAGGAAACCTCCCAGCTAAGAGACTCTTCTAGGAAGGAATCAACCTACCCACTCCGAGATCGAGATCGGGAACAGAAAAAGAAAGAAGAATCCAACTCGTACAGGCCACGAAAGTACCACAGCTACACCCCCCTCCGAGTCTCCCTGGTAGACGTCTACAGAGAAGTGTGCCACACCGAAAAAATCCCACCACCTCGACCTCTAAAACACAAAAGAGCGGGAAGAGATCGGTCCGAATACTGTGAATA
>NC_029781.3:38238355-38244170 GCF_000817695.3 Arachis duranensis
AAAAAAGGACGAACTCGGGCAGGGGCACTGTTCATACCCTGACCGAGCTCCCCAAACTCGGACAAGATCATAGAAGGCCCGACCTCGTCCCAAAGGCCCACGCCTGAGGTCGGACCTCGGACAACAAAGCTAAGAAGGCCCATCAAAAGGAACGAAGCCCAAAACCTAAAGGCCGAAAAGGCCTAGGAAAGGCGGTTCCATAAAGATAGAGATAAAACTCCCAAAAGATAAGATAAGATAAGAATATCTTATCCAGGGAAGATCACGACCAACTACTATAAATACACTGGAGCACCCAGGTATAACTCATACTCTAATTCTACTAAATATCTGCTTGAACCCATGCTAACTTAAGCATCGGAGTGTCATTGCAGGTACAACCCCCAGCCACTCGGCACATCAAGCTCGGGTCACAGAACCCCCACCTCGGGTCTTACCAAGACGACCGAGCTACACGTTTCAGGTAACCCCCGGAACACCAATATTAATAGACTATTTCTCACAGCTTCGCACAACTAACCGGCAAGTGTACTGGGTCGTCAAAGTAATACCTTACGTGAGTAAGGGTCGAATCCCACGGAGATTGTTGGCTTGAAGCAAGCTATGGTTATCTTATTATTCTTAGTCAGGATATAATATCAATAATAATTTTTAGTTTCAATTGTAAAAAGTAAAAGAGCATGAAATAAATACTTATTATGCAGTAATGGAGAATATGTTGGAGTTTTGGAGATGCTTTGTCCTCTGAATTTCAGCTTTTCCCTTGTCCTCCTCTTCACACACGCAAGGCTCCTTCCATGGCAAGCTGTATGTAGGGCATCACCGTTGTCAATGGCTACTTCCCATCCTCTCAATGAAAATGGTCCAAATGCTCTGTCACAGCACGGCTAATCATCTGATGGTTTTCGATCACGTCGGAATAGAATCCATTGATTCTTTTGCATTTGTCATCACGCCCAACAATCGCGAGTTTGAAGCTCATCACAACCATTCAATACTTGAATCCTACTTGGAATACCACAAACAAGGTTTAGACTTTTCGGATCCTCAAGAGTGGCCGCCAAAATGTTCTAGCTTATACCACGAAGATTCTGATTAAGGAATCTAAGAGATACTCATTCATTCTAATGTAGAACGGAGGTGGTTGTCAGGCACACGTTCATGGATTGAGGAAGGTGATGAGTGTGACAGATCATCACCTTCTTCATAGTGAAGCGTGAACGAACATCTTAGATAGGAACAAGCGTGTTTAAATGGAAAACAGAAATAATTGCATTAATTCATCGAGACGCTGCAGAGCTCCTCACCCCCAACAATGGAGTTTAGAGACTCATGCCATCAAAAGGTACAAAATTCAGATCTAAAAATGTCATGAGATACAAAATAAATCTCTAAAAGTTTTTTAAATACTAAACTAGTAACCTAGGTTTACAGAAAATGAGTAAATTAAGATGGGCAGTGCAAAAATCCACTCCTGGGGCCCACTTGGTGTGTGCTGGGGCTGAGACTTAAGCTTCTCATGTTCCTGGGCTGTTTTTGGAGTTGAACACCAGGTTGTAACCTGTTTCTGGCGTTGAACTTCAACTTGCAACCTGTTTCTGGCGCTGAACACCAGACTGCAACATGGAACTAGCGTTAAATGCCAGTTTACGTCATCTATCTTCGCACAAAGTATTGACTATTATATATTGCTGGAAAGCCCTGGATGTCTACTTTCTAACCCAATTGAGATCGTGTCAATTGGACTTATGTAGCTTAAAAAAATTCATTTTGATTGCAGGGATGTCAGAATCCAACAACGTCAGCAGTCCTTTTTCAGCCTAAATCAGATTTTTGCTCAGCTCCCTCAATTTCAGCCAGAAAATACCTGAAATTACAGAAAAACACAAAAACTCATAGTAAAGTCCAGAAATATGAATTTTTCCTAAAAACTAATAAAAATATACTAAAAACTATCTAAAACATACTAAAATCTATATGAAATTACCCCCAAAAAGTGTATAAAATATCCGCTCATCACAAAACCAAACTTAAACTGTTGCTTGTCCTCAAGAAACTAGATAAATAAAATAGGATAAAAAGAAATTAAGAAGCAATAATATCTCAGAGTTTCAAGTGAAGCTCAGATTCTAATCAGATGAGTGGGACTAGTAGCTTTTTGCCTCTGAACAGTTTTGGCATCTCACTTTATCCTTTGAAATCCAGAATGATTGGCATCCATAGGAACTTAGAATTCAGATAGTATTATTGATTCTCCTAGTTTAGTATATTGATTCTTGAACATAGTTACTTTATGAGTCTTGGCCGTGGCCCTAAGCACTTTGTTTTCCAGTATTACCACTAGATACATAAATGCCACAGACACATAACCGGGTGAACCTTTTCAGATTGTGACTTAGCTTTTCCAAAGTCCCCAATTAGAGGTGTCCAGAGTTCTTAAGCACACTCATTTGTCTTGGATCATGACTTTAACCACTCAGTCTCAAGCTTTTCACTTCGACCTGCATGCCACAAGCACATGGTTAGGGACAACTTGATTTAGCCGCTTAGGCCTGGATTTATTTCCTTCGGCCCTCCTATCCATTGATGCTGAAAGCCTTGGATCCTTTTCACCCTTGCCTTTTGGTTTTAAGGGTTATTGGCTTTTTCTTTTTCTTTATCAAATGATTCCGTTTTTTTTTTCACTGCTTTTTCTTGCTTTAAGAATCAATTTCGTGATTTTTCAGATCAGCAATAATATTTCTCTTGTTCATCATTCTTTCAGGAGCCAACAATTTTAACATTCATGAAATTCAGTATCAAAAATATGCGCTGTTCAAGCATTCATTCAGAAGACAAAAAGTATTGCCACCACATATAAATAATTAGAATTTTCCTTATTAAGAACTCGAAATTAAATTTTCTTTTTATTCTAAAAATCTACTATTTTATTCATGTTTGATGATGATGAGAAAAATAAATTATAGCTTAATTGGAAATAAAGTCAACATAGATATACTAATTACTACTACTCCTATATAACTTCTAAGGTAAATTCCTATAAGACAACTATCACATAGTTAAAGCTAACATTATGACTCAACAACCTTTATTTTGAGAACTGGATGCTCCTCTAGTCTATGGGGTGCTTGGTCCTTCAAAAGACAATTTCTGATGCTTCAGTTCCTTCAAGTCACGCCTTTGCTCTTCTTGTTCCCCAAGCAATTTGCAAAGCATGCTATTTTGATTATTCGGTTCTTCCTTTATTTGGTCCACAGCTTCTTGCAACTTGGTAACAGATGCTTCAAGATGCTCCCAGTATTCAATTTGAGGGATTTCTGGGAGGAATTCATGTGCTCTCCTCTTGATGGGATCATCCTGCACTTGTTGTTTTTCCATTGATATTTTGGTGATTGGTCGCTCAACTGAGATATACTCAGTTATTCCCATCTTTACTCCAGCATCTTTACATAGCATAGATATTAAGCTAGGATAGGCCAATTTGGAATCTTTGGAGTTCTTGTTTGCAATTATGTAAAGTTCACACGAAATCAACTAATGAACTTCCACTCTCTTCCCAACATAATGTAGTGGATCATAATTGCTCTTTTAATGGTGACTTCAGAGCAGTTGCTAGTAGGTAGTATAGAACGCCCAATAAAGTCCCGCCAGCCTCTAGCGATTGGTTTGAGATCTTCTCTCTTGAGTTAATTTGGGATGCCCTTGGTGTTGGTGGTCCACCTGGTTCCAGGGAGGCATATGTCCTCTAGAATCTTGTCCAGGCCTTTATTTGTTCTCATAATTTTCCTATTAAAGGAGTCTGGGTCATCTTTTAGCTGAGGTAGCTTAAAGATCTCCCTAATTTTTTTGGGGTAGATGTGAACAATCTTTCCTCTGACCAAGGTCTGATAGTCATAGCGAGCAGTTCCAGATATTCTTTGCCTGTCTGTTAGCCACAGATTAGCATAGAATTCCTGAATCATGTTTCTTCTCACCTTTGTTTCAGGATAAGCTAGGATTTCCCAGCTCTTGTTTCAAATTTGCTCTTGGATCTCTGAATATTCATCTTCTTTCAGGTCGAACTTGACTTCCGGGATCACTGACCTTAGACCCATTATTTTGTAGTAATGGTCTGAATGTTCTTTGGTTAAGAACTTCCCTTGATTCCAAAGTGGTTTTGGAATACTCTCTTTCTTGCCTCTTGGAGTGGGTTATTTTCCTTTAGGAGCCATGATCTTAGTGGGTATGGTTTAGTGATCACGGATAAACACACCAAACTTAGAGGTTTGCTTGTCCTCAAGCAAAAGAAAAGAAAGGAGAGGGATAGAAGGAGAACTAGTTTTCGAATTGTTGAGGAGAGGAGAGAGGCCGAATGTGGATTTAAAGGGACGGGGTGGGTTTCGAAAATTTTGAAGAAAGATAAGATAGAAGATATGATTTGTAAAAGATAAATATGATAGGAAAAAGATATAATTGAAATTTGAAAAGATATAGAAGATATTTTAAAAAGATAAATCTGAATTTTAGAAAAACGATTTGGGATTAATTTGAAAAGATAATTGAGTTTTGAAAAAAAATTGAAAAGAGGTTGAATGGGATTTGAAAAAGGATTTGTGTTTATGAATTAAGATACATTTGATATTTTTTTTAAAAATGGATTTTAGAAATTAAGATTAAAATTTTTGGAACTGAAGGATGAAAGTTTGAAACATGTTTATGCAAGTAATCATGAATTGAAATATGAAAATTGAAAAAAAAAGTAAAGTAAAAACGAATTTACCTCCTCCCCACAATCCTGGCATTAAACGCCCAAACGCTGCATCTTTTGGGCATTTAACGCCCATTTGCAGCTTCTCCTGGGCGTTCAACGCCCAGCTGTTGCTTCTAGCTGGCGTTGAATGCTAGGAACTCCTTTGTCACTGGGTGTTTTTCTTAACGCCCAGGACGCTATAAATCTGGCGTTAAATGCCTAGAAGGTGATTTTTTCTGGTGTTCAACGCCCAGAAGATGTTTCTTTTTGGCATTTAACACCCAGATGGCTATCCTTACTGGCGTTGAATGCCCAGTAGATGCTTCTTTTGGGCGTTCAACGCCCAAAACAGCTCTTACTGCGAATCCTTCTGTAACTCTGTGAATTCAAGCAATTGCTATTTTACCTTGAAGATAATTGACATAAACCTATAAAAATCAATTAATTAACAAATAAGCTTTGTAAATCACTGGGTTGCCTCCCAGCAAGCGCTTCTTTATTGTCTTTAGCTGGACTATTACTGAGCTTTAATCAAGTATCCGTTTTGAGCATTCTTGCTCAAAATTTCTTTCAACATAATGTTTAACTCTCTGTCCATTAATGATGAACTTTTTGTTAGAATCATTATCCTGAAGCTCCACGTATCCATATGGTTGATGACAAGTCATCATATACCTATTTTTCTATGCTTTTTTCATAAAAGAAATTGATGATTAGTGCTTAAATATTGTATTCTTTTGTACTTAATTGGAAGATTTTCTTGATATTTTAATTTTATAAATCTTGTAGAAAATAAGAAGAAAAAGAAGCAAAGAAGCACAAAAAAGGAGAAAAAAAGTGCTTTGGGGTACACTTTGAAGTTGGGGTACACTTTGGAGCCTTAGGCCACGCTTTTAAAAGCGTGGCCCATGACCAAATCAAGGAAGGAAGCAGCCAGCACGCACACTGCCCTGCCCTTGCCAAGGGCAGGGCAGAATCGTGATGCACATTGAGGTTGGAAGCAAGAATTTCGCTAAGGTAAAATCTGGCCGCTCACAGCATGACCATGCCTACTTCAAAGGGCTATAACTTGAGCTACAGACGTCC
>NC_029781.3:38245108-38246352 GCF_000817695.3 Arachis duranensis
TTTCTTGTCATTTAAGATTTTGTCAATCTACTTTTCTTGCTCTTTAAGTTTCCTGCCACTTTACTTTCTGCAATTTAAATTCCCTGCAAATTTACATTCTGTTGCTCAACTTCACACAATTCATTCAATGTTAGCTTGACTAAACTAATCACCCACTAAAATTTCTTGATCCATCAATCCCTGTGGGATCGACCTCACTCTTGTGAGTTATTACTACTTGATGCGACCCGGTACACTTGCCGGTTGGATTTGTGTGTTGGAAATTCGGTTTTCCACAAAAACACCATCAAGTTTTTGGCGCCGTTGCCGGGGATTGATTAGATCAACAATGATTAAGTGGGTGAGAAGTCTAGATCAAGCATTTTCTTTATTTTTGTTTTCTGTTTTAGATTGAAACCAAGGTGTTTGAGTTTTTGCCTCACTAAGAAATTCTCATCTCTGATATAAGTAATTTCAATTTTCCTTGGTGTTGTGTTTTCCAAAATTTAAATGGAGTTCAACTCATCTTATGATCGAACAAATTTTATGGGATATTACCCACCATCACCAATCTCTAATGGTGGTTGGGAATATCACCAAGAAGATACAAATTCTGAGAACTCCAATCCATGGAGATTTGCTTCAGAACCCCAAGATGAGCAAGAAAATTTTGAGGGATACCAACCACCACCATAAAATTATTCATTTCATTATCCTCATGGTGGATGGGAGTATCAACAAAGAATGAAGGAGTATGAACAATCAAGTGAAATGAACTATTTCCCTGAGCCACAAAGTGACTCATACTATTATGGCACGTACACAAAAGATGGCTGGGAAGGGAAATGCAATGATTCACATTCTAATTATTTAAGAACATTATCACTTGATCGTGCTGCCAGAGCATACTTGGAAGAGTGTTCATCATTTGATTATGCCTCAACACAAAATTCCCTCCAAGATCCATACAACTCATCTCACCAACCACAAAATTACTCTCAACCTTTATCCTTTGAGCTAGTGGCTGAGGATCCCCTTCAAAAGTCCAGAGAATTATTGGAAAGACAAGAACAAATTATGGAAGAACAAAAACAACGCTGGACAGAACAAGAATTCCTCCTCAAGAAAACAGAAGGGCATGTAGAGCAAAGGAAGATTCATTCAGGATCACCAAGTGTTAAGGATGAGGAACAATCTGTGAGTGAAGAAGAGGAAGAAGAGGTTCCTATATCAATTGAAATTTCAATGGAGGAAGAGCAAGATGA
>NC_029781.3:38246844-38247579 GCF_000817695.3 Arachis duranensis
AAGATTCTAAGTTTGGTGTGCCACTTATTTTCTATGCAATTCATTCAAGCAACACCACTTGTCTGCATAACTATAATGTCTTTGCAGTGTTAATTTTCTTTTGGTTTGATATTTTGTTATTCTGTTTACTTTAGTTAATTCTTTGTTTTTAATGCTTTTATTTTAGTTTGCTTATTTACTGTGTTTGTTAATACATCACCAAGAGAGCTTTATTAATGACAGATTCTTGGCATGGTGATTGTATTTAACATATAACAGTTTCTTTTGTTTAGTTTTAATTCAAATAAATTGACATATGGTCGTATTCTAAGTTTGGTGTTGCTATGCAACAAAATTTGATTCCAATCCTTACAAGATACTTGCATCAATTCCAAGTGAAAGTGTCACACTACGTTTGCTGTGCCACTTATATTTTTTATGCAATGTATCATGCACACCATCTTATGTTTACAATCATAGTGTTTTTGTTTCTCCGTGCCTTGATTGTTATCCTCAATTTTGCTTGCTTGAAACACATGTACTACTAACATTTCATTGTGTAAGACATTTATGATCCATCTTAGCCCCATAGCCATTGTTCTAATTATTGCTTGAGGATGAACAAGCATTCTGAGTTTGGTATGGGAAGGAGGAAAATGGGAAGAAAATGACAACAATAGAGAAGATGAACTACAAGGTTGTAAAGTTCCTTTTCCTCTCATTTGTTTCATAAACTGCATATTGCATGATTGTCTT
>NC_029781.3:38248792-38252624 GCF_000817695.3 Arachis duranensis
AAAAAAGGAGAAAAAAAGAGCTTTGGGGTACACTTTGAAGTTGGGGTACACTTTGGAGCCTTAGGCCACGCTTTTAAAAGCGTGGCCCATGACCAAATCAAGGAAGGAAGCAGCCAGCACGCACACTGCCCTGCCCTTGCCAAGGGCAGGTCAGAATCGTGATGCACATTGAGGTTGGAAGCAAGAATTTCGCTAAGGTAAAATCTGGCCGCTCACAGCATGACCATGCCTACTTCAAAGAACTATAACTTGAGCTACAGACGTCCGATTGATGTGCTTCCAGTTGCGTTGGAAAGCTGACATTCAGAGCTTTCCAACGATATATAGAAATCCATATTTGGCGTACAATGGAGGCAGGAACAAAAGACATCTTTAAGGGCCAAAAATAAGTAAAAATAAACCAAGGAAAAGGAGTAGCGTGTGCATCCACCAAGTTTCGAACTTGGAACTTCATCTTTTGGAAACACTGCCCTACCCTCCGCGAGGGCAGGGCAGCATTTTGTGATGCACACACACGCACCAGATTGGCGCACCAAGGAAGGTTTCGGCAGCACCAGCGGCGCACCAAGGCACCAATCTGGCGCACCAAACTTTTCTGCCCTGCCCTCCGCGAGGGCAGGGCAGCATNNNNCTGGCGCACCAAAAAACTCTGCCCTGCCCTCCGCGAGGGCAGGGCAGCATCCTGCAGCACCAACTCACACCAACCAGCACGCACCAAGGGCGTACGAACATTTTCTGCCCTGCCCTCCACAAGGGCAGGGCAGCCTCCTGGGAGTGTTATGGGCCAAAAATCAACCAAAATTCAATTTAATTCAATTCCTCACCAAATTGAATCAAGGCCAACCAAACCCATTTCTCCTCGAATCCAAAGCAAGCAAAGCCCACTCAACATGACTCAAAGGCACATGGATCAATTAAATTAGGATTTTCATTTTTGTAATTTGTTTTAATTTCATTTTCATTTTTCACTTTGAAAAGCCTATATAAAGGCATCACTCTCATTTCAGAAGGCCAGCTCCATTAGAAAGCTCTCTTAGTTTTTTTTCCGTTAAGATCTAGTTCCATTGAGTCAATTCTCTACTCTTCTACTTGTTGCAATTTATTTTTCCTTGATTAATTTCTGCAATCCCACATCCCTGACCCATTTAAGATTCAAGCAATTTACATTTCTTGTCATTTAAGTTTCTGCAATTTACATTGCTTGTTCTTTAAGCTTCCTGCCTATTTACATTCTGCACTTTAAGTTCATTGCTATTTACATTTTGCTGCCACAATTCTCACTTAAATGTTAGCTTGACTAAACTAATCACCCACTAAAGTTGCTTGATCCATCAATCCCTGTGGGATCGACCTCACTCTTGTGAGTTATTATTACTTGATGCGACCCGGTACACTTGCCGGTTGGATTTGTGTGTTGGAAATTTGGTTTTCCACAAAAACACCATCAATGGTGACACACTTGTAATCACATATGGACCTCTCCACCAGGATTTCAATTTTTCGGGGAATAATCTGAGCCTAGAATTAAACAGCAGAACTTCCTGCTCTGGCTCAAAGACTCTGGATGACAACTTATCATGCCATTTTTTCGCTTTCTCTTTATAAATTTTTGTATTTTCGAAAGCATTGAGTCTGAATTCCTCTAGCTCATTTAACTGGAGCAATCATTTTTCTCCAGCTAACTTGGCATCAAGGTTTAGGAATCTGGTTGCCCAATAGGCCTTGTGTTCCAGTTCCACTGGCAAGTGACAGGCTTTTTCATACACAAGCTGGTATGGAGAAGTTCCTATAGGAGTCTTGAATGCTGTTCTGTATGCCCACAGAGCATCATCCAAGATTCTTGCCCAATCCCTTCTATGGTTAATCACAGTCCGTTCCAGGATTCTTTTAAGTTCTCTATTAGAGACTTCATCTTGCCCATTTGTCTGTGGATGGTATGGAGTGGCCACCCTGTGGCTAACTCCATACCGAACCAAAGCAGAGTAAAGTTGTTTATTGCAGAAATGAGTGCCCCCATCACTAATTAGTACTCTAGGGATACCAAATCTGCTAAAGATGTGTTTCTGGAGGAATTTCAGCACTATCTTAGTATCATTAGTGGGTGTTACAATAGCTTCAACCCATTTGGATACGTAATCCACTGCCACCAGGATATAAGTATTTGAGTATAATGGTGGGAAAGGTCCCATGAAGTCAATACCCCATACATCAAACAACTCAATCTCCAAGATCCCTTGTTGAGGCATGGCATAACTGTGAGGCAGATTGCCAGATCTTTGGCAATTGTCACAATTAAGTACACACACTCGAGAGTCTTTATAGAGAGTAGGCCAATAGAAGCCACATTGGAGGACACTTGTGGCTGTTCGCTCACTTCCAAAATGTCCTCCATACTGTGATCCATGGCAGTGCCAGAGAATCTTCTGTGCTTCTTCTTTAGGCACACATCTACGGATTACTCCGTCTGCACATCTCTTGAAGAGATATGGTTCATCCCAAAGATAGTACTTTGCATCCGTGATTAATTTCTTTGTTTGCTGCCTACTGTACTCTTTGGGTATGAATCTCACTGCCTTGTAGTTTGTAATGTCTGCAAACCATGGCACTTCCTGGATGGCAAAGAGGTGCTCATCTGAAAAGTTTTCAGAGATCTCAGTAAGAGGGAGGGATGCCCCTTTTACTGGTTCTATTCGGGACAGATGATATGCTACTTGGTTCTTTGTCCCTTTTCTGTCTCTTATTTCTATATCAAACTCCTGCAGAAGCAACATCCATCTGATGAGTCTGGGTTTTGAATCCTGCTTTGTGAGTAGATATTTAAGAGCAGCATGGTCAGTGTACACAATCACTTTTGATCCTACTAAATAAGATCTGAACTTGTCAATGGCGTAAACCACTGCAAGTAACAATTTTTCTGTGGTCGTGTAGTTCTTCTGTGTGTCATTTAAAACACAACTGGCATAGTAAATGATGTACAAATGCTTGTCATGCCTTTGTCCCAACACTGCACCAATGGCATGGTCACTGGCATTGGTGGACGAAATTGTGATCCTCAAAACTGGTCTCTTTGTATTTGTATGAAATCAAAAATACCCCAAAGAGATCATGGTATGATTGACGATTGGATTTTTGACGGTTTAGAATTTTCCAAATAAAATCTCGTCGAAGTATAGTCTCTAAACCAACAATAATCCTTTCGTACAAAAAGTTGTTTGTCACTAGTACAAACCCCTAAATTTATAAACCGAAGTATTGGACCTCGGGTCGTTCTCCCTAGGATTTACAATGAAGTGTTTTGTTATTGGTTGTGAGTTATATTTGGGGTTTTAGATGAGAAACATGAATAGTAAATGGTAAGAAAAGTAAACTAACAACTATAAAAGGCTCTTGGCAAGATATGAGAACTAGAAGTTCTATCTTAGTTATCTTACTCAATTGTGATGAGAATTATTCATTGCTTCCACTTAGTTAACCTCTAACCATGGAGGAAAGTCAAGTGGATGAATCAATTTGATTCCTCAAATCCTAATCAACTCCTAAAGGAAAGACTAGCTTTAGAGGCATTCAAATCAATTAGCAATCTCTCCAATTATCAATCAACAAAAGAATTAGATAACTCAAGAGTTACTAATTACTCTACCTAGGCCAAGAGGAACAAAATATACACTAAAACTAAAAGAGACATTTCAACAAACACATAGAGTGCAATAGAAGTAAACATTATTAAATGCAAGAATTAAAGGAATCTATAACTACAAAAACAAGAGATCAACAATGGAAGAGCAAAGAAGACACATTTATTATGAATTACCTCTTATTGAATTGGAAGAAT
>NC_029781.3:38253079-38254694 GCF_000817695.3 Arachis duranensis
AAGGTATCTAATAGAATCAAGGTGAATTAAATTTAGCTATTTTGAGTCCTAAAAAGCATGTTTTCACTCTTAAGCACAATTAAAGGAGAATATACAAAACCATGCTATTTCATTGAATAAATGTGGGTGAAAGGTGATAAAATCCCCTAAAATCAATACAAGATAAACCCTACAAATGGGGTTTGTCAATGATGAACTGGGATCTTAATAATCCCTGGTAATGGCACCAACAACTTAGTGTTGTTGTTGGACCAAAAGAGTTACAGGCACTGTTAGAGAAGCTCATAACTCCGTTCAACTTAACCAGCAAGTGTACTGGGTCATCCAAGTAATACCTTACATGAGTAAGGGTCGATCCCACAGAGATTGTTGGTATGAAGCAAGCTATGGTCACCTTGTAAATCTCAGTCAGGCAGACTAAATGGTTTATGATGTGATTCAAGTATAATTGGATTATTGGTTTAAATTTGATTAATGGAATAAATAGAAAATAAAGATAAATAAACTAAGATAGAAATACTTATGTAAATTAATGGTGGGGATTTTAGATAGGCGTGTGGAGATGCTAAAATCCTCTCGAATCTCTATTTTCTTATTACATTCATCCAATCCTTCCTACTCCTTTCCATGGCAAGCTGTATGTAGGGCATCACCGTCATCAATGGCTACTTTTCATCCTCTCGGGAAAATGGTCTTATGCGCTGTCACTGCACGGCTAATCGTCTGGAGGCATCACCTTTGACAATGGCTACATCCCATCCTCTCAGTGAAAATGGTCCAAATGCTCTGTCACAGCACGGCTAATCATCTGTTGGTTCTCAATCAGGTTGGAATAGAATCCATTGATTCTTTTGCGTTTGTCACTAACGCCCAGCCTTCAGGAGTTTGAAGCTCGTCACAGTCATTCAATACCGGAATCTTACTCGGAATACCACAGACAAGGTTAGACTTTCCAGATTCCCAAAATCCTACACGGAATACCACAGACAAGGTTAGACTTTCTGGATTCCCATGAATGCCGCCATCTATCTAGCTTATACCACGAAGATTCTGTTGGGGAATCTAAGAGATATGCGCCAGGCCTAAAGTAGAACGGAAGTGGTTGTCAATCACGCGCGTTCATAAGTGAGAATGATGATGAGTGTCACGAATCATCACATTCATCAAGTTAAGTATAACGTATATCTTGGAATAAGAATAAAAGAGAATTGAATAAAAAGAAATAGTGATTGTATTGAAACTTGAGGGACAGCAGAGCTCCACACCCTTAATCTATGGTGTGCAGAAACTCCAGTGTTGAAAATACATAAGTAAAAGGTTCAGGCATGGCCGAATGGCCAGCCCCCTTGAGTGATCAAGAGACCGAATAATCAAAGGCTAAACAGTCAAGAGATTAAACAGTCAAAAGATTTCTAATACAATAGTTAAATGTTCTATTTATAATAAACTAGCTCCTAGGGTTTACATGAGTAAGTAATTGATGCATAAATCCACTTCCGGGGCCCACTTGGTGTATGCTTGGGCTGAGCTTGATCTATCCACGAGCTGAGGCTTTTCTTGGAGTTAAACTCCAAGTTATGACGTGTTTTGGGCGTTCAACTCCGGATCATGACGT
>NC_029781.3:38255053-38257029 GCF_000817695.3 Arachis duranensis
AGCCATGGGTGATGCCTCCAGACTGGTTAGCTGTGCGAGTGACAGCCGCATAGGATATTTCCCCGAGAGGAAGAAAGTAGCCACAGTTGATGGTGAACCCCTATACAAAGCTTGCCATGGAAAGGAGTAAGAAGGATTGAGTAGAAGCAGTAGGAGAGCAGGCGTCCCTGGGCTCTACAGCATCTTCATCCGCTTATCTGAAATTCCTACCAATGAATCTGCATAAGTATTCTATCCCTTTTTAATATTCCTTTTTATTTATTTATTCCAATAATCACAATTACCCTTTAATCTGCCTAACTGAGATTTGCAAGGTGACCATAGCTTGCTTCATACCAACAATCTCTGTGGATTCGACCCTTACTCACGTAAGGTTTATTACTTGGACGATTCAGTACACTTGCTGGTCAGTTGAACGGAGTTGTGTCCACTCGTGCCAAATACCTAAACTCCATAATTCCACAGTAGAAACAATTTAAAGAATAGTGAACACAATTTCGTCCACCAAGTTTTTGGCGCCGTTGCCGTTGCTGGTCACTTGCTGACGGTTCATCTTGTTGCTCAGATTAGGTAATTTTCTTTCCAAAAATCTTTTTCAAAAATTTTTCTTCTATTTTTCGTTTCTCCAAACTTTATTTTCGAAAAAATTAATAAAAATACAAAAAAAATTAGAAAATCATAAAAACCAAAAAAAAATATTTTGTGTTTCTTGTTTGAGTCTTGTGTTAATTTTAAAGTTTGGTGTCAATTGCATGCTTTAAAAATTTTCTTGCATTTTTCGAAAATCCCATGCATTCATAGTGTTCTTCATGATCTTCAAGTTGTTCTTGACAAGTCTTCTTGTTTGATCTTGGGGATTTCTTGTTTTGTGTCTTTTGTTGTTTTTCATGTGCACTTTTGCATTCATATTTTTCATGCATTAAAGATTCCTAAGTTTGGTGTCTTGCATGTTTTCTTTGCATCAAAATTTTTCAAAATTATGTTCTTGATGTTCATCATGATCTTCAAAGTGTTCTTGGTGTTCATCTTAACATTCATAGCATTCTTGCATGCATCTTGTGTCTTGATCCAAAATTTTCATGTTTTGGGTCATTTTTGTGTTTTTCTTTGAAAATTCAAAAATCAAAAAAAATATATTTTCCTCATTTTTCTCCAAATTTTCGAAATTTTGGGATTGACTTGGTCAAAAATTTTCAAAATTACTTGTTTCTTACAAGTCAAGTCAAAATTTCAATTTTAAAAATCTTATCTTTTCAAAATCTTTTTCAAAAATCATATCTTTTTCATTTTTTATATAATTTTCGAAAATTTCAAAATTATTTTTCAAAATATTCTCAAAAAAATCTTTTTCTTATCTTTACATCAAATTTTCGAAAATCAAGCTAACAATTAATGTGATTGGTTCAAAAATTTGAAGTTGGTTACTTTCTTGTTAAGAAAGGTTCAATCTTTAAATTCTAGAATCTTATATTGTAGTTTCTTGTTAGTTAAGTCTTTTTAAAAATTAAATCTTTTTCAAAATATCTTTTTCTTAAAACTTTTATTTTATCTTTTATCTTATCTTTTTCAAAATTTTATCTTTTTCAAAATTTGATTTCAAAATATCTTATCTTTTTCCTATCTTCTTATCTTTTTCAAAATGTGATTTCAAATCTTTTTCAATCAACTAACTATTTTCAAAATTTGATTTCAAATCTTTTTCAAATCAACTAACTAACTTTTTGTTTGTTTCTTATCTTTTTCAAAACCAACTAACTACTTATCCCTCTCTAAGTTTCGAAAATTCTCCCTCTCTTTTTCAAAAATTCTTTTTGTTTTAAATTTTAATTTTAATTATATTTTGTCTTTGATTTTCGAAAATTACTAACTTCTTTTTCAAAAATTATTTTCGAAATTTTCTTTCTCTTTTCTTCTTCTATTTAATTATTTAATTACTAACACTTCTCTTCACCTCTCTTCATCTAAAAATCCGAACT
>NC_029781.3:38259409-38259874 GCF_000817695.3 Arachis duranensis
AATGGGGACTACCTTGTGTTTAAGGCACATGGCCATCCCTCTGTGACAAAAGAGAGTAAGCATGAAGAGCTTCTCTCAGTTCAGAGTCAAGAAGAGCCCACACAGTCAAACTCTAAGTTTGGCGTTGTGAGGCCACAACCAAACTCTAAGTTTGGTGTTCAAATTCCATATCCAAACTCTAAGTTTGGTGTGGAGACAACACACTAAATTGACCTGATCACCTTGTGGTTCCATGAGAGCCACTGTCAAGCTATTGACATTAAAAGAAGCGCTTGTTGGGAGGCAACCCAATTTTATTTATCTAATTTTATTTTATTTTGTTTTGGTGTTATTTTTGTGTTGAATTAGGTACACGATCATGAGGAGTCACGAAAAAATCAAAAAAATTAAAAACAGAGTCAAAAACAGAAGAAAAAAATTTTTTCACCCTGGAGGTCGCACAGGCTGGCGTTCAACGCCAGTAAG
>NC_029781.3:38259902-38260232 GCF_000817695.3 Arachis duranensis
CAACGCCAGTAAGGTGCATCTGGCCGGCGTTCAACGCCAGAACAGAGCACCATTCTGGCGCTGAACGCCAGAAACAAGCAACAACCTGGCGTTTAATGCCAGGATGTGCATACAGAGGACAATCTGGCGCTGAACGCCAGAAACAAGCATGAAACTGGCGTTCAACGCCAGAAACATGCATTACATGGGCGTTTAACGCCCAGAACATGCACCAATGGGCGTTTGAACGCCAGAATGATGCATGAAGGCAATTTACACGCCTATATGGTGAAGGAATGGTATTTCTTTTCACCTCAGGATCTGTGGACCCCACAGGATCCCCATTTCAGA
>NC_029781.3:38260332-38261052 GCF_000817695.3 Arachis duranensis
TCACACTCTCCTAATCCAAATCTCATTTTCAATGTCACACTTCCCAAAAACCTTCACCAATGACCTCAATTCCTCTTCCCAATTACCCCATTCACCATTCACATCAAACCACTCTTCCTCATAAACCCCACCTACCTTCATCAAAATTCAAAATCAATTTCCCACCCATTCCCACCCAAATTGGCCGAACCTATACCCCCCCTCCCTATAAATACCTTTCCTTTCTTCTTCATTTCACACAACACAACCCCTTCTTCTCCCATATAGCCGAACCCACCTCTCTCCCTCTCTTCCAAATTTTCTTCTTCTTCTTCTACTCTTCTTTTCTTTTTGCTCGAGGGCGAGCAAATTTTAAGTTTGGTGTGGTAAAAAGCCTAAGCTTTTTATTTTTCATTCACCATCAATGGCACCCAAGACCGGAGTTTCCTCAAGAAAAGGAAAAGGGAAGGCAAAAGCTTCCACTTCCGAGTCCTGGGAGAAGGAGAGATTCATCTCCAATAGCCACCAAGACCACTTCTATGATGTTGTGGCAAAGAAGAAGGTGATCCCCGAGGTCCCTTTCAAGCTCAAAAAGAATGAGTATCCGGAAATCCGACATGAGATCCAAAGAAGAGGGTGGGAAGTCATAACCAACCCCATGCAACAAGTCGGAATATTGATGGTTCAAGAGTTCTATGCCAATGCATGGATCACTAGGAACCATGATCAAAGTATGAACCC
>NC_029781.3:38261735-38262026 GCF_000817695.3 Arachis duranensis
ACTTCATGATCATTAGTGTGTAACCATGCCTTAAAGCTATGAATAAAATCCATTAGTCCTTCACCTCTCTTAAATAAAAAACGTTTTAATTCAAAAGAACAAGAAGTACATAATTTTCGAAATTATTAGTGAATTTAATTTAATTATATTGATGTGGTGGCAATAATTTTTGTTTTCTGAATGAATGAATGAACAGTGCATATTTTTGATCTTGTTGTTTATGAGTGTTAAAATTGTTGGTGCTTGAAAGAATGATGAACAAAGAGAAATGTTATTGATGATCTGAAAAAT
>NC_029781.3:38263405-38265037 GCF_000817695.3 Arachis duranensis
AGAGCTTGAATGTGTATCTCTTAGATTCCCCAACAGAATCTTCGTGGTATAAGCTAGATAGATGGCGGCATTTATGAGGGTCCGGAAAGTCTCACCTTGTCTGTGGTATTCCGAGTAGGATCCTGGGAATCCGGAAAGTCTTACCTTGTCTGTGGTATTCCGAGTAGGATTCCGGTAATGAATGACTGTGACGTGCTTCAAACTTGTAACCTGCTGGGCGTTAGTGACAGACGCAAAAGAGTGATTCTATTCCAGTAGGGGAGGGAACCAACCGGTGATTAGCCGTACTGTGACAGAGTGCGTGAGCATTAGTTTTCACTGCGAGGATGGGATGTAGCCATCAGCCATGGGTGATGACTCCAGACTGGTTAGCTGTGCGAGTGACAGCCGCATAGGATATTTCCCCGAGAGGAAGAAAGTAGCCACAGTTGATGGTGAACCCCTATACAAAGCTTGCCATGGAAAGGAGTAAGAAGGATTGAGTAGAAGCAGTAGGAGAGCAGGCGTCCCTGGGCTCTACAGCATCTTCATCCGCTTATCTGAAATTCCTACCAATGAATCTGCATAAGTATTCTATCCCTTTTTATTATTCCTTTTTATTTATTTATTCCAATAATCACAATTACCCTTTAATCTGCCTAACTGAGATTTGCAAGGTGACCATAGCTTGCTTCATACCAACAATCTCTGTGGATTCGACCCTTACTCACGTAAGGTTTATTACTTGGACGACCCAGTACACTTGCTGGTCAGTTGAACGGAGTTGTGTCCACTCGTGCCAAATACCTAAACTCCATAATTCCACAGTAGAAACAATTTAAAGAATAGTGAACACAATTTCGTCCACCAGGAATCTAAAAGATATGCGCCCGGCCAAAGGTAGAACGGAAGTGGTTGTCAGTCACACGCGTTCATAGGTGAGAATGATGATGACTGTCACGGATCATCACATTCATCAAGTTGAAGTGCAACGTATATCTTGGAATAAGAATAAAAGAGAATTGAATAGAAAATAATAGTAATTGTATTGAAACTTGAGGTACAGCAGAGCTCCACACCCTTAATCTATGGTGTGTAGAAACTCCACCGTTGAAAATACATAAGTGAAAGGTTCAGGCATGGCCGAATGGCCAGCCCCCCTGGTCTGAGAACAAATCTTCCCAAGATGATCCTAAGATCTAAAGTGATCAAAAAGATGTCTAATACAATAGTAAATTAACCTATTTATACTAGACTAGCTACTAGGGTTTACATTAGTAAGTAATTGATGCATAAATCCACTTCCGGGGCCCACTTGGTGTATGTTTGGGCTGAGCTTGATCTATCCACAAACTGAGGCTCCTCTTGGAGTTGAACGCCAAGTTATAACGTGTTTTGGGCGTTCAACTCCGGGTCGTGACGTGTTTCTGGCGTTTAACTCTAGACAACAGCATGTACTTGGCGTTGATCGCCACTTTACGTCATCAATTCTCGAATAAAGTATGGACTATTATATATTGATGGAAAGCTCTGGATGTCTACTTTCCAACGCCATTGAGAGCGCGCCATTTGGAGTTCTGTAACTCCAGAAAACCCATTTTGAGTGTAGGGAGGTCAGATTCCAATAGCATCAGCAGTCCTTTTGTCAACCTT
>NC_029781.3:38265279-38265534 GCF_000817695.3 Arachis duranensis
ATCCGCTCATCACAACACCAAACTTAAATTGTTGCTTGTCCCCAAGCAACTGAAAATCAATTAGGATAAAAAGAAAAGAATATACTATAAATTCCAAAATATCAATGAATATTAATTATAATTAGATGAGCGGGACTTGTAGCTTTTTCCTTCTGAACAGTTTTGGCATCTCACTTTTTCCCTTGAAGTTTAGAATGATTGGCTTCTCTAGGAACTTAGAATTTCGGATAGTGTTATTGATTCTCCTAGTTAAGT
>NC_029781.3:38265711-38266931 GCF_000817695.3 Arachis duranensis
TAGAGTCCCCAGTTAGAGGTGTCCAGAGCTCTTAAGCACACTCTTTTTGCTTCGGATCACGACTTTAACCACTCAGTCTCAAGCTTTTCACTTAGACCTTCATGACATAAGCACATGGTTAGGGACAGCTTGATTTAGCTGCTTAGGCCTGGATTTTATTTCCTTGGGCCCTCCTATCCATTGATGCTCAAAGCCTTGGATCCTTTTTACCCTTGCCTTTTGGTTTTAAGGGCTATTGGCTTTTTCCGCTTACTTTTTCTTTTTCTATTATTTTTTTTCGCAAGCTTTTTTCTTTTTTTACTACTTTTTCTTGCTTCAAGAATCAATTTCATGATTTTTCAGATCATCAATAAAATTTCTCTTTGTTCATCATTCTTTCAAGAGCCAACAGTTTTAACATTCATAAACAACAAGATCAAAAATATGCACTGTTCAAGCATTCATTCATAAAACAAAAAGTATTGTCACCACATGAATATAATTAAAATAAATTCAAGGATAAATTCGAAATTCATGTACTTCTTGTTCTTTTGAATTAAAACATTTTTCATTTAAGAGAGGTGAAGGATTAATGGAATTTATTCATAGCTTTGAGACATAGTTACTAACTACTAATGATCATGAAGTAGAGACACAAAACATAGATAAACACAACATAAAAATCGAAAAGTGGAAAGAAATAAGAACAAGGAATGAATCCACCTTAGTGGCGTCTTCTTCTTGAAGGACCAACAATGTCCTTAAGCTCTTCTAGGTCCCTTCCTTGCCTTTGTTGCTCCTCCCTCATTGCTCTTTGATCTTCTCTTATTTCATGGACAATGATGGAGTGCTCATGATGTTCCACCCTTAATTGTTCCACATTGTGGCTCAAATCTTCTAAGGAAGTGCTGAGTTGTTCCCAATAGTTATTGGGAGCAAAGTGCATCCCTTGAGGCATCTCAGGGATTTCTTGATGACGAGCTTCCTCATGCATCTCTTGAGATCCGTGGAGGGTCTCTCTTGCTTGCTCCATCCTCTTCTTGGCGATGGGCTTATCCTCTTCAATGGGGATGTCTCCTTCTATGATAACTCCAGCTGAGTAACATAGATGGCAAATAAGGTGAGGAAAAGCTAGCCTAGCCATGGTGGAGGGCTTTTCGGCTATTTTGTAGAATTTATTGGAGATGACTTCATGAGCTTCTACTTCCTCTCCAATCATGATGCTATGAATCATGATGGCC
>NC_029781.3:38267112-38268353 GCF_000817695.3 Arachis duranensis
TGAGCTCCTTCCACACATATGTCCATTTGGACTTGGTCCAACCTTTGATTAAAGTTGACCCTTCTAGTGTAGGGGCGTTCATCTCCTTGCATCATGGGTAAGTGAAACGCCAACCTCACATTTTTCGGACTAAAATCTAAGTATTTCCCTCGAACCATTGTGAGATAATTCTTTGGACTCGGGTTCATACTTTGATCATTGTTCCTAGTGATCCATGCATTGGCATAGAACTCTTGAACCATTAAGATTCCGACTTGTTGCATGGGGTTGGTTAGGACTTCCCAACCTCTTCTTCGGATCTCATGTCGGATCTCCGGACACTCATTTTTCTTGAGCTTGAAAGGGACCTCAGGGATCACCTTCTTCTTTGCCACAACATCATAGAAGTGGTCTTGATGGCTTTTGGAGATGAATCTTTCCATCTCCCATGACTCGGAGGTGGAAGCTTTTGTCTTCCCTTTTCCTTTTCTAGAGGATTCTCCGGCCTTAGGTGCCATTGATGGTAATGGAAAACAAAAAAGATTATGCTTTGACCACACCAAACTTAAAATATTGCTCGCCCTCAAGCAAGAGAAGAAAGAATAGAAGAAGAAGAAGAAAATATTGAGGAAAAGGTGGAGTGTGGGTTTGGGTGGGAAAGTGTTTTTGGATTTTGAAGGTAGGTGGGGTTTTTGGGGAAGAGTGGATGGATGTGAGTGGTGAAGGGGATAATTGGGAAGAGAGATTGAAGTTGATGGGAAGTGTGACATGGGGAAGAGTGAAATAGGATTAGGAGGTAAGGTGGGAATATGTTAGGTGGGGATCCTGTGGGGTCCACAGATCCTGAGGTGATCCTGTGGGGTCCACAGATCCTAAAATGATCATGTGGGGTCCACAGATCCTGAGGTGTCAAAGAATTACATCCCTGCACCAAATAGGCATGTAAAATGCCTTTGCATACCATTCTGGCATTCAAACGCCGAGGTGATGCACGTTCTGGGCGTTCAACGCCCATGTAAAGCATGTTCTGGGCGTTCAATGCCCATATGTAGCATGTTTCTGGTGTTGAACGCCAGTTTCATGCTTGTTACTGGCGTTCAGCGCCAGCTTTTCTCAAGGCACATTCCTGGCGTTCAAACGCCAGAATATTGCTTTTTTCTGGCATTCAGCGCCAGATGCTCCTTACTGGCGTTAAACGCCAGTCTGCCTTTTCTCCAGGGTGTGATTTTTCTTCTGCTGTTTTTGATTCTGTTTTTAATTTT
>NC_029781.3:38268800-38278626 GCF_000817695.3 Arachis duranensis
TACAGAGAGTGGCATAAGATTTATCCCTGACCCCAGATCACATAGAGCTTTTTCAAAGGTCATAGTGCCTATGGTACAAGGAATTAAGAATTTGCCAGGATCCTGTTTCTTTTGAGGTAAAATTTGCTGAATCCAGGTATCTAGTTCACTAATGAGCAAGGGAGGTTCACTTTCCCAAGTCTCATCACCAAACAACTTGGCATTCAGCTTTATGATAGCTCCTAAATATTGAGCAACTTGCTCTCCAGTTACATCTTCATCATCTTCAGAGGAAGAATAGCTTTCAGAGCTCATGAATGGCAAAAGGAAGTTTAGTGGAATCTCTATGGTCTCTATATGAGCCTCAGAATCCTTTAGGTCCTCAATAGGGAACTCCTTCTTGTCTGGGAGACGTCCCATGAGGTCTTCCTCATTGGGATTCACGTCCTCCCCTTCCTCTCCAGGTTTGGCCATTTTGATTAAGTTAATGGCCTTGCATTCTCTTTTTGGATTTTCTTCAGTTCAATGGCCTTGCACTCTCCTTTTGGATTCTCTTCTGTATTGCTTGGGAGAATACTGAGAGGAGTTTCAATGACTTTCTTACTCAGCTGGCCCACTTGTGCCTCCAGATTTCTGATGGAGGATCTTGTTTCACTCATGAAACTGAAAGTGGCCTTTGACAGATCTGAGACTAAATTGGCTAAATTAGAAGTGTTTTGTTCAGAATTCTCTGTCTGTTGTTGAGAAGATGATGGAAAAGGCTTGCTATTGCTTAGCCTATTGTGTCCACCATTGTTAAAGCCTTGTTGAGGCTTTTGTTGATCCTTCCATGAGAAATTTGGATGATTTCTCCATGATGGATTATAGGTGTTTCCATAAGGTTCACTGATACGTAAAAATTTGATTTCATGTATAGCCGGCAAGTATACCACTGCAAGTAACAATTTTTCTGTGGTCGTGTAGTTCTTCTGTGTGTCATTTAAAACACAACTGGCATAGTAAATGACGTACAAATGCTTGTCATGCCTTTGTCCCAACACTTCACCAATGGCATGGTCACTGGCATTGGTGGACGAAATTGTGATCCTCAAAATTAGTCTCTTTGTATTTGTATGAAATCAAAAATACCCCAAAGAGATCATGGTATGATGAACTGGGATCTTAATAATCCCTGGTAATGGCACCAATAGCTTAGTGTTGTTGTTGGACCAAAAGAGTTACAGGCACTGTTAGAGAAGCTCACAACTCCGTTCAACTTAACCAGCAAGTGTACTGGGTCATCCAAGTAATACCTTACGTGAGTAAGGGTCGATCCCATAGAGATTGATGGTATGAACCAAGTTATGGTCACCTTGTAAATCTCAGTCAGGCAAACTAAATGGTTTATGATGAGTTCGAAAATTAATATAAATAGAAAATAAAATAGGATAGAAATACTTATGTAAATTAATGGTGGGGATTTCAGATAGGCGTGTGGAGAATCTAAAATCATCTCGAATCTCTACTTTCCTATTGCTTTCATCCAATCCTTCTTACTCCTTCCATGGAAAGCTGTATGTAGGGCATCACCATCATCAATGGCTACTTTTAATCCTCTCGGGAAAATGGTCCTATGCGCTGTCACTGCACGGCTAATCGTCTGGAGGCATCACCCTTGACAATGGCTACATCCCATCCTCTCAGTGAAAATGGTCCCGAAGATTCTGACTAAGGAATCCAAGAGATATGCGCCCGGTCTAGGGTAGAACGGAAGTGGTTGTCAATCACGCGCGTTCATAGGTGAGAATGATGATGAGTGTCACGGATCATCACATTCATCAAGTTGAAGTGCAACGTATATCTTGGAATAAGAATAAAAGAGAATTGAATAGAAAATAATAGTAATTGTATTGAAACTTGAGGTACAGCAGAGCTCCACACCCTTAATCTATGGTGTGTAGAAACTCCACCGTTGAAAATACATAAGTGAAAGGTTCAGGCATGGCCGAATGGCCAGCCCCCCTGGTCTGAGAACAAATCGTCCCAAGATGATCCTAAGATCTAAAGGGATCAAAAAGATGTCTAATACAATAGTAAATTAACCTATTTATACTAGACTAGCTACTAGGGTTTACATGAGTAAGTAATTGATGCATAAATCCACTTCCGAGGCCCACTTGGTGTATGTTTGGGTTGAGCTTGATCTATCCACGAGCTGAGGCTCCTCTTGGAGTTGAACGCCAAGTTATAACGTGTTTTGGGCATTCAACTCCGGGTCGTGACGTGTTTCTGGCGTTTAACTCAAGACAGCAGCATGTACTTGGCGTTGAACGCCACTTTACGTCGTCAATTCCCGAATAAAGTATGGACTATTAGATATTGCTGGAAAGCTCTGGATGTCTACTTTCCAAAGCTATTGAGAGCGCGCCATTTGTATTTCTGTAGCTCCAGAAAACCCATTTTGAGTGCAGGGAGGTTAGATTCCAACAACATCAGCAGTCCTTTTGTCAACCTTTTTCAGAGTTTTGCTCAAGTCCCTCAATTTCAGTCAGAAATTACCTGAAATCACAGAAAAACACATAAACTCATAGTAAAGTCCAAAAATGTGAATTTAACATAAAAACTAATGAAAACATCCCTAAAAGTAGCTTGAACTTACTAAAAACTACCTAAAAACAATGCCAAAAAGCGTATAAATTATCCGCTCATCAGGCAACACACATCAGTTCAAATGGTAATGTCCAGTCTGGTGCAGAGATGACTGGTGCTGTGAACAGCTTAGCTTTCAGAGTCTCAAACGCCTGCAGACACTCCTTATCAAAGATAAATGGCGTGTCAGCAGCTAGCAGATTACTCAAAGGTTTGGTAATTTTTGAAAAATCTTTTATAAACCTCCTATAGAATCCTGCATGCCCCAGAAAGCTTCTGATTGCCTTAACATTGGCAGGTGGTGGTAATTTTTTAATTACCTCCACCTTAGCTTGATCCACCTCTATTCCCTTGTTCGAAATTTTGTGCCCAAGGACAATTCCTTCAGTCACCATAAAGTGACATTTCTCCCAGTTCAAAACCAAATTAGTCTCTTGGCATCTATTTAGAGCAAGTGCTAGATGGTCAAGACAGGAGCTGAATGAGTCTCCAAACACTGAAAAGTCATCCATGAAGACTTCCAAAAATTTTTCCACCATATCAGAGAAAATAGAGAGCATGCATCTTTGAAAGGTTGTAGGTGCATTGCACAAACCAAATGGCATCCTTCTGTATACAAATACTCCAGATGGCATGTAAATGTTGTTTTCTCTTGATCCTGGGGATCTACTGTAATTTGATTATAACCTGAATATCCATCCAATAAGTAGTAGTATTCATGACCTACTAGTCTTTCTAGCATCTAGTCTATGAATGGTAAAGGAAAATGATTCTTTCTGGTAGCTGTATTGAGCCTTCTGTAATCAATACACATACGCCACCCTGTAATTATTCCTATAGGAACCAGTTCATTTTTTTCATTATGAACCACTATCATGCCACCCTTCTTAGGGACGACTTGGACAGGGCTTACCCAGGGGCTATCAGAAATAGGATAAATAATCCCAGCCTCTAGTAATTTAGTGACCTCTTTCTGCACCACCTCCTTCATGGCTGGATTCAGCCGCCTTTGTGGTTGAACCATTGGCTTAGCGCCCCCTTCCAATAGGATCTTATGCATGCATCTGGCTGGGCTAATGCCCATAAGACCACTGATGGACCACCCAAGAGCTGTCTTATATGTCCTTAGCACTTGAATTAGTGCTTTCTCTTCCTGTGGCTCTAAGGTAGAGCTTATGATTACAAGAAAGGTATCACCTTCTCCCAGAAATGCATATTTCAGGGATGGTGGTAATGGTTTGAGCTCGGGTTTGGGAGGTTTCTCCTTTTCCTAAGGGATTTTCAGAGGTTCTATTATTCTCTCTGGTTCCTCCAGATCAGGCTGAACATCTTTAAAGATATCCTCTAGCTCTGATTCGAGACTCTCAGTCATATTGACCTCTTTTACCAGAGAGTCAATAATATCAATGCTCATGCAATCATTTGGGGTGTCTAGATGCTGCATAGCTTTGACAACATTCAACTTAAACTCATCCTCATTGACTCTCAGGTTACTTCCCCTTTTTGGACATCAATAAGGGTTCGGCCAGTTGCTAGGAAAGGTCTTCCTAGAATGAGAGTTGCATTCTTGTGCTCCTCCATTTCCAGCACCACAAAGTCAGTGGGAATGGCAAATGGCCCAACCTTGACAATCATGTCTTCAATCATGCCTGATGGGTGTTTAATGGAACCATAAGCAAGTTGGAGACATATTCGGGTTGGTTTGACTTCATCAGTCAACCCAAGCTTTTTGATAGTAGATGCAGGTATTAGGTTGATACTTGCCCCAAGATCATATAGAGATTGCTTGGTACAAGTACCTTCTAATGTGCATGGTATCATAAAGCTTTCAGGATCTTTAAGCTTCTCAGGTAAGCTTTTCAGAATGACTGCACTGCATTCTTCAGTGAGGTAAACTTTTTCTGTTTCCCTCCAATCCTTCTTATGACTTAAGATCTCTTTCATGAACTTAGCATAAGAAGGTATTTGCTCAAGTGCCTCTGCAAATGGAATCTTTATTTCAAGAGTCCTGAGATAGTCTGCAAAGCGAGAAAATTTCTTATCCTGTTCTGCTTGGCGGAGTTTCTGAGGATAAGGCATTTTGGCTTTGTATTCCTCAACCTTAGTTGTTGTAGGTTTATTGCCTACAGATATGGGTTGAGAAGCCTTTTTAGAGGGGTTGCTATCAGCACTTGTATGTGTCTGATCTCCCACTGGCGTTTGAATGCCAGGGGTGGAAGCTGGAGTGGCGTTAGACACCAACTCCTTACCTGCTTCTGGCGTCTGAACGCCAGAACTATGCTTCCTTTGGGCGTTTAATGCCAATTCCTTGCTTTTTTCTGGCATTGAACGCCAGGACTGGGCATGGGTTGGGCGTTCAACGCCAGCTTCCCACTCATTTTCTGGCGTTTGAGCACCAAAATTATTCCTCTCTAGGCTCTAACTATCCTCAGAGGGATTTTGGGTAGCAGTCTGTTTATTTCTTGGCTTTCTGCTGCCTTGAAGTGAGGTATTTAATTTTCTCACTTCTTAATTGAACTACTTGGCACTCTTCTGTTATTTGTTTTGATAACTATTATTCTGTTTGCTTCAACTGGACTTCCATATTAATATTAGCCATTCTTGTTTCTTGAAATATCTCCTTGAATTCGGCTAACTGTTTTGTTAGAAAATCTAATTGCTGATTGAATTCAGTAGCTTGATCTGCAGGACTGAGTTCAGCAGTTATTGTTTTAGCCTCTTCCAATGGAGGGTATACAGATACTACTCCCGTATGAAGCAGTATTGGGGTTAGCATATGACCTCAGAGTCCTTCTGGACTGTTCATTTCCACTTAGGTCCATGATGGAGAAAGGGATATGATGTGGATTTATTTTATTTATTTTATTATATTAAAAAAATTATTTTCAAAATAATAAAATAGAATAAAATAAAAACCAAAATAAAAAAATGAAAAATATAATAAAAAATAAAAAATTAATTTTTTGATTTTTGAATTTTATGATGAAAGAGAAAAACACACAAAGGACACAAGACTAAAAATTTTTAGATCTAATGCTCCTTGTTTTCGAAAATTTTGGAGGGACAACACCAAGGAACACCAAACTTAAAAATTTTAAGATCAAAGCTCAAAGGACTCAAGAACACTTTAAAGACTCACAAGAACAACAAGAACAAAAGAAAGAACGCCAAACTTAAAATTTTTAGAAAACCACAATAAAATTTTCGAAAATTAAAGAAAGATTAACAAGAAAACACCAAACTTAAAGTTTGGCACAAGATTTAATCAAAGAAAAATTATTTTTGAAAAAGTTTTAAAAAGAAGATACCCAATTGCCAAGAACATCAGCCAATGCTCTAGCCAATTGAGCTATAAATTTTACGTGTTTTAATATTGAATAAAAATTAATAATTTTGAAAACTAATATTTTGAAAAAGCACAAGGAAAACACGAAAACAAACAGCACAGGAAAAATCAAAGATCAAACAAGAAAAATTGACAAGAACAATTTGAAGATCAAGAAAAAATAAAGAACATGCAATTCGAAAAGTGAGAGACAAAGAAAAGCATGCAATTGACACCAAACTTAGAACATGACACTAAACTTCACAGAAAAACTAAAAATTAAAAAAGAAAAATAATATTTTTGAAAAAGTTTTTAAAAGGGAAAATAAAAGATGCAATTCTAGTGACTCTAAACCAAAAGGACTAATTTTTCCTAATCTAAGCAACAAGATTCATTGTCAGTTGTTCAAACTCAAACAATCCCCGGCAACGGCTGATGACAAGTCATCATATACCCATTTTTCAAGCTAAATTCACTTGTTTCATTAGTCTTTATGCACTTTCTTGCATCCTAAGTAAGGGATTTAGAATGAAAATGCATAACTTCTTTAAATCAAACAACCACCATTAAATTGATGCTAAAACATGAGGTTTGAGCTAAAATTTATTGATTTTTTAATGAATTATAAACCTTATGAGTTTAGAGATACTTTGATTGGTTGTTTTGGTTTCTTGTAGGTGAAGAAAAGAAGAAAAGAAGAAAAACGTGGCTTAAGAAGTGTGGCCAAGAGAAGAGAAGTATGGTGAAACATAGAAGGAGGAAGCAAACACTGCCCTCCATGAGAGCACACTGCCTTCCAGGAGAGCAGCATAATGAATCAAGCCTTGAAAAGCATCACTGCCCTGCCCACAATAAGGGCGGAGCACAATTTTATGCCAAGGAACAAAGGAAGCAAAAACTCTGCCCTGCCCTCCTCAAGAGCAATATCGGGCTTTCATGAAAAATAATTCAAAGGAAATTGCTTCCTAGTGTTTCCTATGGGTTTCGAACCCAAGAACATGGAGGAAAGGAGTAGCGCTCAAATACAAGGAAAACAAGCAAAACTTAGCTTGTTTTCAATCTCCAAGAATCGAACACAGCACCATGAGGAAGCAAGGAACTAGGCGTTACTTTGGTGCCAAGAAAACCAAGAAAAAAAAGAGCAGCGTGTGCCTCCACCAAGTTTTGAACTTGGGACTTCATCCATTGGCAGCACTGCCCTGCCTTCCACAAGGGCAGGGCAGCATTTCTTGGTGCATGGCGCAGCATTTTGGATGCACGGGCATGAGCACTCGGCCAGCAACACGCACGCACGGGCAGCACTTGGCGCACCATGGCAACACTTAGAATCTGGCGCACCAAAAAAACTCTGCCATGCCCTCCACAAGGGCAGGGCAGCATTCTGATGCATCACATGCACCAAACACGCACGCAACAAGGGCCGCACTCACCATTTCCTGCTCTGCCCTCCACAAGGGCAGGGCAGCCTCCTGGAAGCTACTTTCTCATGGGCTGAAAATTGGATTAAAAATCCAATTTAATTCATTTCTTCACAAAATCAAAAGCCCATCCAAATTCCAAAATCCAAGAATAGAAAATGTATAAATAGGAGATAGTTTGATGTAATTAGGACCTTCCTTTTGATTTTTGAATTTTCACATCTTTAGACTTGATTTTTCGTTGAGAGCTTGGGACTGAGATTTTAGAGAATTGGGAAGGAGAATTGATCTCTCTTCTTCCTCGTTCTTGCTTGAGCATTTTTACTTTCCTTGTTTGAGTCTTGGGTGTGAAGAATTGAGGAATTTCTGTCTCAATCTCCATTCAAGATCTCTTTGATTTTCCTACTGCATAATTGAGTTGAATTCAATTTCCTTTACTGCTTCAATCTTTAATTTCTCGTTAATTGCTTTGTGAATTTGGATCTGGGAAGGCAATTGAGATCTAGATTTTTCTATCTAGTCTCTGGAGTCCTGAGATCCCATTTTCCTTTTGGTTCTTCTATGAACCCCTGCTGCAATTTAATTTCCCTTTCTGTTTGAGATCTAACAGAATTCAAATCAACTCTTGCTTTGATAATTGTTGCAATTTAATTTCCCTTGCTTGAATTCTGAAATCCCAGTCCTCAAATCCCTTTTCCATTCAAGCAATTTATATTTCTTGCACTTTAAGTTACTGCAATTTATATTTCTTGCACTTTAAGTTTCAGTCATTTAATTTCTTGTTCTTTAAGATTCAGCTCTTTTACTTTCAATTCTCTCTAATTTCTGCAATTCATCCCTCTCCCTTTACATTTTCTACTATTTACTTACTGTTGGATACTTGATTCGCTTGACTAAATTAACCACTGAACTAAAATTGCTCAATCCTTCAATCCCTGTGGGATCGACCTCACTCCCGTGAGTTTTATTACTTTATGCGACCTGGTACACTTGCCGGTGAGTTTTGTGTTGGATCGTTTTCCACACATCAAGTTTTTGGCGCCGTTGCCAGGGATTGAAATAGATTGACAATGATTAAGTGAAGTAGAGATCTAGATCAAGCATTTTTTCTCTTTTCTGTTTCTTTAATTTTTAACTAACACACTAACTGTTTGAATTTTTGCTTAAACTAACTAAAACTTCATTCTAGCAATAGATTGAAGTTTCACTGGTTTTCTGGATCTGTGTGTTTCTTGTTGTGTGTTTGTATGTCAGGTACAGGAAGATCTTCTCCTATTCTTTTTGAAATTGACCAAAGAACTCTTCGAAGATTAAGAAGAGCTGAAAGAGGGAAGAACATTGTTGGAGAGGAAGAATCTGAGGAGGAATTCCAAGAGATGGAAGGAGATCCATCAAATCTCAATCAACCAGAAGGAAGGGTCAACAATAACCCACAACAAAGAAGAGTACTGGCTTCCTACACATTTGCAAATGCTAGACACTGTGGGAGTAACATTCTTATCCCTAATGTCAATGCAAACAACTTTGAACTAAAGCCACAACTCATCACTTTGGTCCAAAATAACTGCTCTTTTGGAGGAGGACCATTGGAAGACCCCAACCAACATCTATCCACTTTCTTGAGGATCTATGACACAGTTAAGAGCAATGGAGTGCACCCTGACATATACAAGCTGTTGTTGTTCCCATTCTCTCTCAGGGACGAAGCCACTCAATGGCTAGAAACATTTCCAAAAGAGAGCATCAACACTTGGGATGATTTGGTGAGCAAGTTTCTTGCCAAATTTTATCCCCCTCAAAGGATCATAAGATTGAAGACTGAGGTGCAGACATTCACTCAAATGGAGGCTGAAAATTTATATGAAGCATGGGAAAGATATAAGGCACTGCTGAGGAAATGTCCACCAGAGATGTTTGATAAACCCCAATTTGACGGTTTATCTTGTATTGAATTTAGGGGATTTTATCACCTTTTTCCCACATTTACCCAATGAATTAGCATGGTTTTGTATAATCTCCTTTAATTGTGCTTAAGAGTGAAAACATGCTTTTTAGGTCTTAAAATAGCTAAATTTAATTCACCTTGATTCTATTAGATGCCTTGATATGTTTGTTAAGTGATTTCAGATTTAGGAGGCAAAGATTGGATCAAGGGAATGAAGAAAAAGCATGTAAAGTTGGAGAACTCATGAAGAAATGAAAGAACCGGAAAGCTGTCAAGCCGACCTCTTCGCACTTAATTGACCATAACTTGAGCTACAAAGGTCCAAATGATGCGGTTCCAGTTGGGTTGGAAAGCTAACATCCGGGGCTTCAAAATGATATAAATTTTGCACGCGCGCTGATTCTGTCCGTGGCCCACTTTAATGAAATCGTCCCCAGCGGTTTTAGGAGCCATGTGGGCCCAATCCAACTCATTTCTGATGCTATTTAAGCCAAGGAAGAAGAGGGAAACACAAGTTAGTTACCATTAGT
>NC_029781.3:38278830-38279865 GCF_000817695.3 Arachis duranensis
TAGGACTTATGGACTAGGATTGATATAACTCACTTGACTTTCCTTTGTTAATTGATTTAAGGATGACTAAGTGGGATTAATCCTTGTAACTACCATACTTGTGGCTAGTGATAATGATGAAGACCCTTGACAACCAAACCTTGCCAAGACCATTTTGTTAATAAAGTTTTCTTACCATTTACTATTCATTTTTCTCATCTAAAACCCCAAAATAAATAAATCCATAACCAATAACAAGAACACTACCATGCAAGTCCTTTGAGAGACTACCCGAGGTCCAATACTTCGGTTTATAAATTCTAGGGGTTTGTACTAGTGACAAACAACTTTTTGTATGAAAGAATTATTGTTTGGTTTAGAAACTATACTTTACAACGAGATTTCATTAGTGAAATTCTAAACCGTCAAAAATCTATTCGTCAAAATGGCGCCGTTGCCGGGGATTTGCAATGGTGTTGTGTTATTGGTCATTGTACATATGTGAATATTGTTAATAGGTTTATCTTTTGTTTGTTTCTTAATTTTTGTTAGTTTTATTTTGTTTTTCCATAATGAGTTCTCACTTTGGCTATGAATTTGGCTCTAATTGTGTTGTAGGGAATGCGAACTTCAATGCTAACATGTACCAAGGATGGAACACTCCAAGATGGGAGGAGCCTCAAGGATTTGATCACTCCCATTGGCATCAACCTCCGGACACTTATAGGTATAATTCTCATCCTAATGCATGTCAATTCAATGGTTATGGTGACTCCTTTTATGACAATCAACCACCACCATATACCTATGAATCTTATCCTCAAAATGATGCTCAACCACACTCACAAGCCCCATATCACCAAAACCCTCCATATGACCCCAATCCTTATCCACCATACCCACCACCTTATGAGCAATATGAACCATACATGGAACCACCACCATTCCAACACAATTACTCTCAAGAACCACCTCAATGCACACCATCTCCATACCCTTACCAAGAAGAACCACCTTCCTACTATAAACCCTCTCTCCAAAATAATGAACCCTCTT
>NC_029781.3:38282109-38283424 GCF_000817695.3 Arachis duranensis
AATATTTGTCAACACACAAGATTAGTGCTTTAGTCCTTCCTAATTCATTACCCTTTGTTTTTTTTTTCTTGTACCGCTTCATCATTGAATTAGGATAGAATCAAATGCTTTCATGCGTATCACTAATCTTGTTTGTGTCAATCCTTATTTGATCTTGATGCTCCATATACTCTCCATGCTTTAACTTTACTCTTGCATCAAGTATTAGTTGATATGCCCTTTGCTTAAATTGTTTTCTTACTCACATGTTGTAGCTACCATGTAGTAGAGAACCATACTCTTATTTGGCATTAGCCCCCGCCTATGTTCTAATTGTTTTGATGTCTTTGTTATAGGCTTAATTTTCTTTCTTTTTCTCTCCTTCTAGGTTGGCCACCAAGAAGGAAAGGAATGAGAAAGCTTCTAAATGGGGCAACAAACAAGTTCATCCGCACAACCCTTTGAATAAACTCATCAATTGTAGCAACCCGTCCACCTTGCTCTTCTTTGCATGCACCGAGGACGGTGCAATATTCAAGTGTGGGGAGGTCGTCCGACCGATCTCCATGGGTAACAATTTCCTTTTTCAACATCAATGTTAGCTAGCTATTGCATTGCATGATAGGTTGCATGTTAGTTAGAATTTATACATATTTTTACCACTTCTTTCTTATTAGGACTACTTGGTTAGGGTGATGATTTCCTTTCCAAGAAACTGTATTAGGGCACCCTACCAATTTGAAAAAGAAAATTTGTGGAACTTGCTTGAAAGAATTTATTTTGGAACATAGTTTTTGAGCTAAGAACACAAGCAAGTGAGATTTGAGCCTAATAGTGTGGTTACATCTTATAACCACTTATTTTTCCTTCTTGTGTGTATTATTCTCTTCCTATGATTGTGATCTTTGCTTTGTTTGAGTCTATATGTCCATTATTCTTTGTATTCATGCATTTATATGATTGAGGCCATCATTTCATTAGCTCACTTACCCAAATAGCCTTACCTTTTGTCTTCCTTTGTTAGCCAAATTTGAGCCTATGATTAACCCACTTTGTTCTTAATTTAGCACATTACAAGCCTTAAAGCGAAAAACAATAAAAGTCCTTATTTGGATCTTTGATTGGCTTAGGCTAGTGAGTGTGAGTGTCATCCAAGAGTGGGAAGACTTTGGGACATTGGTTGGGATAAAAGGGTGTTTGTGTTTTGTATTTTTATATTGGGGAATTGGGTACATGCTCATGTATTGATTAAATGTATAGACCTTATGCATTGATGTTCTTGTATATAGTTTGAAAGAAAAAAATGAAAAGAAAAAGAAATAAAAGTGAAAAAAAA
>NC_029781.3:38283659-38284466 GCF_000817695.3 Arachis duranensis
TTTCTTGTGATCATATGCTTCTGTTCTTTTGTGTGGCTCTTTGTTTGTTTCTTTTTCTTTTATGCCTGGGTTGCCCCGAAAAGAGGCGCCGCCATTGCTTGTTTGTTTGTATATGGGGGGGCTCTTTTTTTGTTCTCTGGTATTTTTTGTTCCGGGTTGCCGCATTTTCTTCGTGGGGTTTTTGTTTTTTGCTTTGCTGAATGGGTTTTTGCTGTCTTCTTTATGTTATTTTTGCTTGCTGCTGTATTCTTCTTTGTAGGTAAATTTTATGTCTCGAAAGGTTCTTCAAGCGATGTCGACTAAGATTCCATGTGGTCTTGGTTGGGTAGACCCTCTTCCTCTAAGTGTCCCTTCTGTGGTAGATTCTGAGTATTTAGCTAGGTTCCGTAGGCACTGTAGCATATGTGAAAATAGAGAGTCTGAGAGGGATTATGAACTAGTAGCCCCGGATTCCGAGGAGAGAGTGTGTTTCCCGCCCTTAGATAGTTCCGAGAAGCTCTTCTTTTATGCTTATGATTGTTTTTTCTCTAAGCTGAGTGTCCGACTTCCCTTTACCGATCTGGAGTCCGAGGTGTTATGGTCTTGTAATCTTGCCCCTACGCAGCTCCATCCAAATTCTTGGGCGTTTTTAAAGCTGTTTCAACTTTTGTGTCAATTTTTGGGCGTCGCTCCCTCTATTTCTCTTTTTTCCTATTTGTTTGTGTTGACGAAGCCGGGGTCGGGTGGAGGGAAGGTATCTTGGGTCTCTTTTAGAGCTAACCAGGGGAGGAAGTTTTGTACCCTGTATGATGAGTCCTTTCATGATTT
>NC_029781.3:38297518-38298834 GCF_000817695.3 Arachis duranensis
TTTGAAGTTTTGCGGTACCTTCTCCTTCATGATCTCTTGCGTGAAGGGATCATGGTTGCCTTCGGGGGTGGTGCCGCGTTCTGTCCGGTCTTTCAGGTTGGCCTCTATTTTCCGCAGTTTTTCTTCTAATTTTCTACGCTTTCGAGTCTCCCTTCTCAGATCTTGTTCAGTTTCTTTCTGCTTCTTTATGTCCTCCTCGAGTTGTTTCAGTCGGTTTTGTTGTGCCCGGACTGCTTCTAGAATTTCTGAGCTCTTCTCTTTTTCGGAATTTTGTGGATCTTTGTTTGGGAGTGATGTCTTTGGGCGATTCTGTTTGTTTCCTCCTGGAGTGCGTGGTGACAGAGGGCTGTCCGGTCGTTCTCCGGTGTCAATTTCGTCCTCTTGTTCAGATGCAGCGCGGTCATTGTTGTGAAGGTCATCCGCCATGGTAGAGGGATGACTTCCAGGTCCCCAGCAACGGCGCCAATGTTCCGGGGGTTACCTGAAACGTGTAGCTCGGTCGTCTGGAGAGGCCCGAGGTGGGGGTTCAGGGACCCGAGCTTGATATGCAGAGTGGTTGGTGGTTGTACCTGCAATGACACTCTGATGCTTAAGTTAGCATGGGTCCAAGCAGATATGTGTAGAACGTGGAATGAATGTCATACCTGGGTGCTCCAGTGTATTTATTCGGTGGGATAGGCCTTTAGTTCTTTTTCCTCAAGTCCGAGCTTGTCGAAGGCCGTTTTGAACAGGATATCTGCTGAGCTTTCCTGGTCAATCAGGGTTCGATGTAAGTTGGCGTTTGCTAGGATAATGGTGATTACCATTGGATCGTCGTGCCCGGGTATTATCCCTTGAGCATCTTCTCGGGTAAATGAGATGGTAGGTAATTCGGGCAGGGGACTGTCTTCTCGGACGTGATAGACTTCTTTGAGGTGTCTTTTTCGCGAGGACCTGGATGTTCCTCCGCCTGCAAAACCTCCATTTATCATGTGAACGTGTCTTTCAGGGGTTCGCGGGGTTTGTTCGGCCCGATCTTCGTTATCTCCCCGCCTTCTCTTCCTGGTCTCTTCTCCGTTCTCTGCTATGTATCTGTCGAGTTTTCCTTCTCTGCCTAGCTTTTCTATAACATTTTTTAGGTCGTAGCAGTCGTTAGTAGAATGACCGTAGAGCTTGTGATATTCACAGTATTCGGACCGATCTCTCCCCGCCCTCTTGTGTTTTAGCGGTCGGGGCGGTGGGATCTTTTCGGTGTGGCATACTTCTCTGTAGATGTCTACCAGGGAGACTCGGAGGGGGGAGATAGCTGTAGTACTTCCGTGGCTTGTCCGAGTTGG
>NC_029781.3:38301560-38305331 GCF_000817695.3 Arachis duranensis
TGGGGTAATTGGGAAGAGGAATTGAGGTGATTGATGAAGAAGATTGGGAATTGTGACATGGGGAATTCAAATCACAAAAGTAGGATTAGAAGGTAAGGTGGGGATCCTGTGGGGTCCACAGATCCTGAGGTGGGGATCCTATGGGGTCCACAGATCCTGAGGTGAAAAGAAATACCATTCCTTCACCATATAGGCATGTAAATTGCCTTCGTGCATCATCCTGGCGTTCAAACGCCCATTGGTGCACATTCTGGGCGTTCAACGCCCATGTAATGCATGTTTCTGGCGTTGAACGCCAGTTTCATGCTTGTTACTGGCGTTTAGCGCCAGTTTGTCCTCTCTGCGCACATTCCTGGCGTTTAACGCCGGGTTGTTGCTTGTTTCTGGCGTTCAGTGCCAGAATGGTGCTCTGTTCTGGCATTGAACGCCAGCCAGATGCATCTTACTGGCATTGAACGCCAGTCTACGCTGCCTCCAGGGTGAACAATTTTTTTCTTCTGTTTTTGACTCTGTTTTTAATTTTTTTGATTTTTTCGTGACTCCTCATGATCATGTACCTAATTAACACAAAAATAACAAAAAAACAAAATAAAATAAAATTAGATAAATAAAATTGGGTTGCCTCCCAACAAGCGCTTCTTTAATGTCAATAGCTTGACAGTGGCTCTCATGGAGCCACAAGGTGATCAGGTCAATTTTAGTGTGTAGTCCCCACACCAAACTTAGAGTTTGGTTGTGGCCTCACAACACCAAACTTAGAGTTTGACTGTGTGGGCTCTTCTTGACTCTGAACTGTGAGAAGCTCTTCATGCTTACTCTCTTTTGTCACAGAGGGATGGCCATGTGCTTTAAACACAAGGTAGTCCCCATTCAATTGAAGGACTAACTCACCTCTGTTAACATCTATCACAGCTTCTGCTGTGGCTAGGAAAGGTCTTCCTAGGATGATGCATTCATCATCCTCCTTCCTAGTGTCTAGGATTATGAAATCAGCGGGGATGTAAAGGCCTTCAACCTTTACTAGCACGTCCTCTACTATTCCATAAGCTTGTCTCATGGACTTGTCTGCCAATTGTAATGAGAACAAGGCAGGTTGTACCTCAATGATCCCCAGCTTCTCCATTACAGAGAGTGGCATAAGATTTATCCCTGACCCCAGATCACATAGAGCTTTTTCAAAGCTCATGGTGCCAATGGTGCAAGGTATTAAGAACTTGCCAGGATCTTGTTTCTTTTGAGGTAGAGTTCTCTGAATCCAAGTGTCTAGTTCATTAATGAGCAAGGGAGGTTCACTTTTCCAAGTCTCATTACCAAATAACTTGGCATTCAGCTTCATGATAGCTCCTAAGTATTGAGCAACTTGCTCTCTAATCACATCTTCATCCTCTTCAGAGGAAGAATAGTCTTCAGAGCTCATGAATGGCAGAAGGAGGTTTAGTGGGATCTCTATGGTCTCTGTATGAGCCTCAGATTCGTCTGGATCCTTAATAGGAAACTCCTTCTTGCTTGAAGGACGTCCCAGGAGGTCTTCCTCACTAGGATTTTCGTCCTCCTCCTCCTTAGTGCATTCGGCCACTTTGATTAAATCAATGGCCTTGCACTCTCCTTTTGGATTCTCTTCTGTATTGCTTGGGAGAATACTGGGAGGGGTTTCAATGACTTTCTTACTCAGCTGGCCCACTTGTGCCTCCAAATTTCTGATGGAGGATCTTGTTTCATTCATGAAACTGAAAGTGGCCTTTGACAGATCAGAGACTATATTGGCTAAATTAGAATTGTTTTGTTTAGAATTCTCTGTCTGTTGCTGAGAAGATGATGGATATGGCTTGCTATTGCCCAGCCTATTGCGTCCACCATTGTTAAATCCTTGTTGAGGCTTTTGTTGATCCTTCCAAGAGAAATTTGGATGATTTCTCCATGATGGATTATAGGTGTTTCCATAAGGTGAATAGTCTTCAGAGCTCATGAATGGCAGAAGGAGATTTAATGGAATCTCTATGGTCTCTAGATGAGCCTCAGATTCCTCTGGATCCTTAATAGGTAACTCCTTCTTGCTTGAAGGACGTCCCAGGAGGTCTTCCTCACTAGGATTTTCGTCCTCCTCCTCCCTTGTGCATTCGGCCACATTGATCACATCAATGGCCTTGCACTCTCCTTTTGGATTTTCTTCTGTATTGCTTGGGAGAGTACTGGGAGGAGTTTCAATAACTTTCTTACTCAGCTGGCCTACTTGTGCCTCCAAATTTCTAATGGAGGATCTTGTTTCATTCATGAAACTGAAAGTGGCCTTTGACAGATCAGAGACTATATTGGCTAAATTGGAATTGTTTTGTTCAGAATTCTCTGTCTGTTGCTGAGAAGATGATGGATATGGCTTACTATTGCTTAGCCTGTTGTGTCCACCATTGTTAAAGCCTTGTTGAGGCTTTTGTTGATCCTTCCAAGAGAAATTTGGATGATTTCTCCATGATGGATTATAGGTGTTTCCATAAGGTTCACCCATGTAATTAACTTCTGCCATGGCAGGGTTCTCAGGATCATAAGCTTCTTCAGAAGCTGCCTCTCTAGTGCTGTTGGATGTATGTTGCAATCCATTCAGATTTTGAGAGATAATGTTGACCTGTTGAGTCAGCATTTTGTTCTGAGCCAATATGGCATTCAGAGCATCAATTTCAAGAACTCCTTTCTTTTGAGGTATCCCATTATTCACGGAATTCATCTCAGAGGTGTACATAAATTGGTTGTTTGCAACCATGTCAATAAGTTCTTGAGCCTCTTCAGGCGTTTTCTTCCATGTCAATGAGTTCTTGAGCCCCTTCAGATGTTTTCTTTAGGTGAATAGATCCACCTGCAGAATGGTCCAATGACATTTTCGAAAATTCAGATAGACCATAAGAGAATATATCTAATAGGGTCCATTCTGAAAACATGTCAGATGGACATCTTTTGGTCAACTGCTTATATCTTTCCCAGGCTTCATAGAGGGATTCACCATCTTTTTGTTTGAAGGTTTGAACATCCACTCTCAGCTTGCTCAGCTTTTGAAGAGGAAAGAATTTATCCAAGAAGGCAGTGACCAGCTTATCCCAGGAGTCCAGGCTATCCTTAGGTTGTGAGTCCAACCATATTCTAGCTCTGTCTCTTATAGCAAAAGGGAAAAGCATGAGTCTGTAGACTTCAGGATCGACTCCATTCATCTTTACAGTCTCACAGATCTGCAAGAACTCAGTTAAAAATTGATAAGGATCTTCAGATGGAAGTCCATAAAACTTGCAGTTTTGTTGCATTAATGCAACTAGTTGAGGCTTAAGCTCAAAGTTATTGGCTCTTATGGCAGGAATGGAGATGCTTCTTCCATCAAACTTGGACGTTGGCTTTGTGAAGTCACCAAGCATTCTCCTTGCATTATTATTATTTTCGGCTGCCATCTCCTTCTCTTGTTCGAAAATTTCTGAAAGGTTGTTTCTGGATTGTAGTAATTTAGCTTCTCTTAATTTTCTCTTCAGAGTCCTTTCAGGTTCTGGATCAGCTTCAACAAGAGTGCCTTTATCCTTGTTCCTGCTCATAAGAAAGAGAGAAGAAAACAAGAAAAGAAAGAAGAATCCTCTATGTCACAGTATAGAGATTCCCTCAGGTTAGTAGAAGAAGAAAGAGGTAGAAGAATGAAGAAGGATGAAGAAGAATTCGGATGAAGAGAGGTGAAGAGAAGTGTTAGTAATTAAATAAATAAATAGAATAAGAAAAGAGAGGGAGAATTTCGAAAACAATTTT
>NC_029781.3:38305817-38306407 GCF_000817695.3 Arachis duranensis
GAAAAACACAAAAATGACCCAAAACATGAAAATTTTGGATCAAGACACAAGATGCATGCAAGAATGCTATGAATGTCAAGATGAACACCAAGAACACTTTGAAGATCATGATGAACATCAAGAACATAATTTTGAAAAATTTTGATGCAAAGAAAACATGCAAGACACCATACTTAGAAATTTTTAATGCTTGGAAAATATGAATGCAAAAATGCACATGAAAAACAACAAACAACACAAATTAAGAATTCATCAAGATCAAACAAGAAGACTTGTCAAGAACAACTTGAAGATCATGAAGAACACCATGAATGCATGAATTTTCGAAAAAAATGCAAGAAAAATTTTAAAATCATGCAATTGACACCAAACTTAAAATTAACACAAGACTCAAACAAGAAACACAAAATATTTTTGATTTTTATGATTTTCTAATTTTTTTTGTATTTTTATTAATTTTTTTCGAAAATATAGTTTGGAAAAACGAAAAATAAAAAAGAAAAATTTTTGAAAAAGATTTTTGGAAAGAAAATTACCTAATCTGAGCAACAAGATGAACCGTCAGTTGTTCATACTCGAACAATCCCCGG
>NC_029781.3:38306612-38307426 GCF_000817695.3 Arachis duranensis
CCACAGAGATTGTTGGTATGAAGCAAGCTATGGTCACCTTGTAAATCTCAGTTAGGCAGATTAAATTGGTTTATGGTTTTCTCGAATAATTAATAATAAAAAGAAATAATAAACGAGATAGAAGACTTATGCAGATTCATTGGTGAGAATTTCAGATAAGCGAATGGAGATGTTGTATGGCTCAAGGACGTCTGCTCTCCTACTGCTTCTACTCAATCCTTCTTACTCCTTTCCATGGCAAGCTTTGTATAGGGGTTCACCATCAGCTGTGGCTACTTTCAATCCTCTCGGAAAAATGATCCTATGCGGTTGTCAATCGCACGGCTAATCGTCTGGAGGCATCACCCATGGTTGATGGCTACATCCCATCCTCGCAGTGAAAACTAATGCTCACGCACTCTGTCACAGTACGGCTAATCACCGGTTGGTTCCCGCTCCTACTGGAATAGAATCCCTTGATTCTTTTGCGTCTGTCACTAACACCCAGCACTTGCAAGTTTGAAGCACGTCACAGTCATTCATTACCGGAATCCTACTCGGAATACCACGGACAAGGTGAGACTTTCCGGATTCCCAGGATCCTACTCGGAATACCACAGACAAGGTGAGACTTTCCGGATCCTCATAAATGCCGCCATCTATCTAGCTTATACCACGAAGATTCTATTGGGGAATCTAAGAGATACACATTTAAGCTCGGTTGCATGTAGAACGGAAGTGGTTGTCAATCACGCGCGTTCATAAGTGAGAATGATAATGAGGGTTACTTATCACATCACATTCATCATGTTCTTGGGTACGAATGAATATCTTG
>NC_029781.3:38308030-38325153 GCF_000817695.3 Arachis duranensis
AGGCTCAAAAAAATTACACCACAACAGAGAAGGAATTATTAGCTGTAGTTTATGCATTTGATAAGTTTAGATCATACTTGATAGGATCCAAAATTGTGGTTTATACTGACCATGCTGCCTTTAAGTATTTGATGTCAAAGCAGGATGCTAAACCAAGACTTATCAGGTGGATACTACTCCTGCAGGAGTTTGACATTGAGGTAAGGGACAGAAAGGGTACTGAAAACCGAGTTGTTGATCATTTGTCAAGGCTACCACAAGAAACAATTTAAGAAGCCTCACAACCTGTGAATGAAAGCTTCCCAGATGAACACCTATTGCAGATCCAACAAGCACCTTGGTTTGCTGACATAGCAAACTACAAAGTGGGGAGGAAGATACCTCAAGAATTCTTTAAGCAACAAGTAAAGAAGTTGATCAATGAAGCAAGGAAGTTCTTGTGGGATGAACCTTTTCTGTTCAAAACATGTTCTGATGGAGTGATTAGGAGATGTGTCCCTGAGAGTGAAATGAGAGATATATTGTGGCATTGCCATGGCTCAGCTTATGGTGGACATTTTGGTCCAGAAAGAACAGCTGCAAAGATACTGCAAAGTGGTTTCTATTGGCCAACTATTTTCAAAGATGCCAGAGAGTTTGTTCACCAGTGTAATGAATGCCAGAGAGCAGGAGGATTGACAAGAAGGAATGAGATGCCGCAAAATTTTATTTTGGAATTAGAATTATTTGATCTTTGGGGCATTGATTTCATGGGACCCTTTCCCCCTTCCTATTCTTTCAGATATATCTTGGTAGCAGTGGAGTATGTTTCAAAGTGAGTGGAAGCCATAGCCACAACTACCTGTGATACGCAAATTGTCCTTCAATTTCTCAAGAAGCACATTTTCACTAGATATGGAGTGCCCAAGGGTCTTATTAGTGATGGTGGTGGTCATTTTTGTAACAAACAAATGGAGAAACTTCTTCATAAATATGGAGTTATTCATAAAGTAGCCACACCATACCACCCTCAGACTAATGGGCAGGCTGAATTAGCAAACAGAGAATTGAAGAAAATCCTAGAGAAGACAGTAGGAAGCACTAGAAAGGATTGGGCTAGGAAGTTGGAAGATGCACTCTGGGCATACAGGACAGCTTTCAAAACTCCTATTGGGAAGTCCCCCTTCCAGCTATTATATGGCAAATCTTGTCACCTCCCTGTAGAGCTTGAACACAAAGCTTTTTGGGCCACTAAACTCCTAAACCTTAACTCTGAAGCAGCAGGGGAGAAAAGGTTGTTGCAACTAAATGAGCTAGATGAATTTAGGTTAGAAGCCTATGAAAATGCCAAGATATACAAGGAAAGAGCCAAGAGGTGGCATGACAAGAAGATCTTAAAGAAAGAATTCAAGCCGGGGCAACAAGTACTATTGTACAACTCATAACTCAAGATGTTCCCTGGCAAGCTTAAATCCAAGTGGACTGGTCCATATTTGGTAACTAAGGTTTTTCCTTATGGAAGCATTGAATTGTTAGACGAGGCAACAAAGAAAGGAGTTACAACAACGAATACCTTCTTATCCTCCCGACCCGTATTGCTGAATTTGTTGAGCCGGGAATTGAGCGACAACACTGGGGATTCCTACAAAGACAGCCACGGCAGGTTAATCTTTCATGGGTAGTTGAATTCTACTCCAATTTCCACTTGCCAACCCTGCAGTCTGTCTATGTCCATTAGAAGCAAGTCCCCATTACAGTAGAGGACATTCAACGAGGTCTAGATCTTCCGGGGGTAATTTCTCTTCCCTAACACCAATTTCTTTTTTTTTTTTAGAATAGGATAGATTGCATAGTAATAGGTTAATTTCATGCATGTTCTACTTGATTAAAAAGAAAATAAGTTTCTTTTAAGACCCTATTTTTGAAAATTTTCACTAATTTAAATCAAAACCTTTATGTTAGATTTGTTTGAAGTTGTAATTAGAACATGGTGTTCGAGTTAAAGAGCACACAACCTGTGAGACTTTGAGCCTAAATACATGGTTACATTATTTAACCATAACTATTTTATTCCTGTGTGTTCACTTCTCTATGATTGTAATTTGTATTTTTTTATCCTATATGTCCAATGTTAATGTGTTATATGCATGCATATGATTGAGGCCATTATTTGTTTAGCTCATTTATCCTAAATAAGCCTACCCATTAAATTATCTTTGTTAGCCACTTTGAGCCGCTTTAATCCCATTTGTTCTATATTTTACCACATTACTAGCCTTAAGCAGAAAAACAATTAAATATCCCAATTGAATCTTTGGTTAGCTTAAGGTAGAAATTGTGTGTTAATTGAGTATGGGAAGATTGTGGGAACAAGGGTTAATAAATGAATGTGTCATGATAAAATAATGGGAATTTGAGTGCCTACTCATGTGAAACTATAAAGAAAATTAAAAATCTATGTGTATTGATAAGCTATGTTTATTTTCATGATAAAAAAATTAATTTAGTAAATAAGGGGACAAAATTACCCCAATGATAAGTTAAAGTTAAACAATCAACGCACATGTGATAGAATTAAAATAAAGATTGATGCATGAGTATGGAATGTGAAAAGGAAATTCTGGGTAGCTAGGTATGAAATTTGAAGTTATATAGAATATACATATATGATTAGGTGAAAGCTTGGGTTAATTAAAGATTCAATTTATAAGCTCACTTAGCCATATACCCTTACCCTTACCTTAGCCCCATTACAACCTTGAAAAGACCTCATGATGTTTGCATTGGTACATTAAATGTTGTTGATTGGTTAGGTGAAAAACAAAAACTAGAAAGCATGATTAGAGAAGGATAGAGTGATTACCCTATACACTAGAGAGATTAGAGTGCACACACACCATCAGTGAGGGTTCAATGCTTGATTCCATGTCCCCTGCTTTCACGAGCTATCTTCTTACAAATTTACCTACTTTTACTGTATAATTTGAACTAGTGGAATCTGCTCCATGTTTTATCTTAGAGAACCTATTTATTTTTAATCAAATAGACAAAATCATATAGTTGCATTCATGTATATAGGTTGCATTGCACTGCATGAGTCTTACATGTCCTTATTCATTCATATTTATCTCCTTCGACTAAGCATGAGGAAATGCTAATGTTTAAGTGTTGGGAGGTTGATAAACCATTATTTTATGATTTATGTTGTGTTTAATTGAGTGGTTTTATAAAGTCTTCACCCAGTTATTCATATGATTTACATGTATTTACAATTCCTTCCTAAAATTGTTCTATGATTGAAAACTTGCTTCCTAAAGATCTTTTAATTGTATATTTTTATTCTCCTTTATACCATTCAATGCCATCATCTGTGTGTTAAGTGTTTCAGGATTCATAGGGCAGAAATGACTTAGAGAATGGAGAGGAAGCTTGCAAAAATGGATGGAACACAAGAAATTGAGGAGATGACCAGTGAGAAGCGTCGCGGACGCATGGCTCACGTGACCACGCGAAATGGAGGAAATCGTAGTGACGCGCTCACGTGCCTGACGCGAACGCGTGGATTTGAAGCTGCACGAGTGATGCGAATGCGTGGACGATGCGCACGAGTGGCACGGAAAAACGCTGAATGACGCGCACGCGTGGATGATGCGTACGCATGACATGCACGATCTGCAAAATTTACAGAAATGCTGGCATGGATTCTGGGTCGCGTTTCACCCAGTTTTTGATCCAGAAACACAGATTAGAGCCAAGGAACATGCAGAGACCAGGGATAACATTCATTCACAAAATTCTTAGTTTTTAGATCTGATTTTACTCCTCCTCTAGGTTTTCTCTCTACACATTCATAATTCTTAGGAATTTGTTTTTATTGCTTTTTGGATTGGGATATTGAGAAGAGTCATTACCTCCACAAGCCTTTATCACTCTAGTTTGTTTTCTTTACTTTTTGCTTACTCTTTCATATCCTTAATTTGTTCAGAGTTACAATTGGATTATTTTTAGACTTTATTAATACAAGAACCATTTTTATTGTTAATTGATCTTTTTGATTATTGTCTATCATGTCTTTCTTTATTTCTTATTTTTATTTTGTGAAATTTACATTCATGATGAGCGAGTAGTTCTCTAACTTGATTGGGAGTTGATTGAAAGGAGAACCTTGAGTTGGAATGCTCAAGAGTAAAATTGTAATTGGGTTTATTGTTGGACGGCTCTCTAGTCACTGACACTAATCCTTCCCAAGAGAGAGGATTAGAACTTGTGAATAGAAGTGGACTTCCAACTTACTTGACTTTCCTTTACCTAGTAAAGGATAACTAAGTAGAACAACCTTCAATTATCAATTGATCTTGGGAGAGCACCAACAACGATAGAACTTCCGATTAATCTACTCCCAGTCAAGATTTTTATTTAAATTACATAAATTCTCTGATTTAATTTTTTGTTTACCAAACTCAAACCATCTTGGAAAACCTCTGATTAATAGAATAGCACACCTTTCTGTAACTCGTTGGGAGATAACCTGGGATTCATACTCCCAGTATTTTAATTCTAATCTTGTGACAACCTTTCTAAATTGATAAGCAAATTTTTGTTGGTTAAGAACTATACTAGCAACGTATCTCTCATATTAATTTCTTAATCTGCCAATTTTTGCCATGTCACATATATACATAAAACGTCCCGGGGCCTGGCCTGTCCAAAAGCCCCTATGCTGGCACCCAGGCTAGCCTAACTTTATGACATGCCTATTCCCTCTAAGCATGCTAGTAAAAGTGAAGGAGACACTCTAAGGTACCAGAGTTCGAGTGGATGCCTCAAAGGTTTCCTCGTCTCTGATCCAAAAGCCTCTCAGAAAAAACCATTAGGCAGGTGGTGATGCCTGCTCGCTGGTACCTCATCTGGCTCATTATAGCCAGAAGAGATATCCTCGATCTCAGGGTCACATATAATACAATTACGTACACAAGGTACCGAACAACAGATGTAACACTCGCAGCTGCACACTGGGTCATCGTGGATGTACGGATCATTAATCTCGTAGGGCAGGACTCCCGTGTCCATCTGAAGAGGTGTAAGGGGTAAGAACTGGGGAGTTCTTAGTAAGGTCGGGGTTTAGAGTTAAGTCCGTTTATAATGTCTGTTTGCAAGTTTCTAAATCCTTTGAAAAATGATGGTTTAACAATTAAATATTCAAAACATTTTTAAAAGAAATCAGTTAATTAACCAGAAATCCAAACTTCTTAGCCAGATATAAGAATCTTAAAAGTTTCCTAATGGTATGAATGACCAACTTGTCCCAAGCATAGGTTCAATTAAGGCTATGCTGTAAGAGTTTGATTTTTCATACTTTAATAGACCATAAACATAATAGAAGTTATCTACGTGGTATAAATGATCATTCTGTTCCAAGCATAGGTTCATTAAGTCTATGCTGAATTAGTCAGATACTTTATACAAAGCTAGACCTCAAACAAACCAGCCACGGCCTTCGGCCCAAACAACTCAATCAACATCAAATCACCACAATCCAAACAATTAGGAGCAAACATAGGCAAACCAATTACAATCAAGAGCAATTACGTCAAGACCAATTAGCAATTAGCAATTAAATAGAATTATTCACATAGGCAAACCAATTATAATATGCACAAACAAGTATGATGCATGTCTGGTCCTACTGCAGGTAATGAGCTCATTTGTCGGTTTCGACCCGCACCCGACGCAATCCGACCCTCCAAGTCAGACAAGGCCTTCCCAGAACTTAATCCCAGATTAAGTACCGCATACCCTCTACCAAGTACTCTCGACTTGCAGGGCTGGTATTTGCTCAAATCTCAATATACCGTAGGTATACGAATCAGGCCTCTACCAAGCATTCAGCTTGCAGGGCTGGTACATCTCTACCGTAGCCTATCTGGGAAGCAACATCACAATACGGGCGTCCCCACATAATATTCACAAGCATCGCCCGAAAGCTCATAAGTCACATATAACCATTTTTTCCATCAGTCATCAATCACCTTTATCATCTTTCTACAATCATAATTCAAGCATCACAACATCACAGTGATCTCATTTCACAATTCTCTGTTTACTTTGTAAAGTCAAGCACACTGCCATACAACTTTTAACTCCTTTTCTTTCTAACATGTATAAAAGTTTCTAAATCCTTTTTCATTACCATACCTACCTCAATACTTTCTCTTGAACTTTTCCTTGGGTGTTTAATAAAGAGAATTAAAGAATTCTACACTCAAAACTGCCTTCTCGAGGCTTTTAGGAAAAACTGTCTTTTTATCAATATTTTATTATTATTAATAAAATAATATTATTAATAAAATAATATTAACAATAAAATAATATTTTAATATTAAAATAATAATATTTTATTCAACTTTCAAAAATTGCATTTTGATCCCTGAACTTTTTGGAAATTGCATCTTAACCACCTTAACTTTTACTATTTGCACTTTAGCCCCTCAACTTTTTATTAATTAATTTAAACCCAAACTTTTTAATAATTACATTTTGACCCCAAACCATCAAAATAAATGTTTTCACATCGTTCAAAAACCAAAAACACTTTTTTGAAAGTTCATTAGATTTTCACTTGATTTTCAGCTAGTTTTTCAATCTTTTCGGTAACCGATTTGTACCTGATTTTTACCAAACCAAAGAGTAGCATTCCAGCCATCAAATGCACATCAAATAATCATCAAATATCATGAATTTCATGGCTGGAAAGCCACATTTTCCAGCAGCAACAACAGCAACTTCTAAACCATCATAAACTTGATTTTCAAGCATCAAACAACAAGATTTCATGATCAAACAACCACACAAACACTCAAAATCAAGCCTCAAGCAACAAGATATGATTTATCACTCCAAGAACACAACCAATCATTGATTAATTTACCAAACCTTATCTCCTTTGCAGCTGCCAAGAATTGAGCCAACAACAAGCTTCAAAAAGCACTTTTACGCCTGATTTAACATCAAAAACAACTTTAGAACCATATGAACCATGGAAGTTCTCTTGGTTTCTTTCATGGAATTTTCGAATTTTGGCTTGCCTTAGAAGAAAAGATGATGATAATGATGAGTCTAGGGACCCATGGGGTTAGGATAAGCAATATCCTAAAGTTTGGTGTAAGAATATCTCAAGAAAGGATAATTACTAAAGCTAGATGTATTAGAATACAAGTGTTTCTTACTTTTTCCTTAAGAAAGCTTTGCTTCAAGAGCAAGACAGAAAACATATGGTGGCTAACTCTGGGAGAGCCACGTGTCACTGGGTGCTGACTCATCAGAATTTAATAATAAAATATCATTCTGAAGATAATTACTAAAACTAGATGCATCAGATTACACTACTAAAGGATAAGCATGAGCTTTACTAGTATAAAAGATACTAGTAACATGAAAATCATGAGGATAAAAGATATATGATGAAGCATTAGCATTGCTAAGTTCATCTAAGAATACCGGTGTTATCCATTACCGGTAGATTTCTAGCTCTGTTATTATATTACTAAACATAGATCAACATTAACCACAACAGAAGAAATAATAATATAATATTTAAAATAAAATAATAATATATGAGCAACTTTTCGCAACGTGCTTGCTTAGATTAGGAGAGGTGTCTGATGCAGTCAACTGTGCTCTGGGTTGCTACATTTTGGGCATTCAGCGCCCTTGGTAGTGCTCTGGGTTGCTGCATTTTCACCCTCAAATGAATAGCTCAGCATTCCTCTTTCGGCTCTTTAGATATCTACTATTTTGTCTGGCTCAATTGTATTTCTAGGTTCTTGAGGGAAGCTCGAGTTTCCTGTAATAAATTTTTTTTGGCCTTTTGTCACTTCTACAAGGATAGAGGCCAGGTCAGGTGCATTATTGGGTTGTGATGGTTGAGAAAGGGTGTTGTTGGCTAAACTCTGTAAGCATTGCACCTAGTGTGTGAGGAAGTTTAGCTGTTGGACTAAAGATTCATTCTGGTCAAGAATGGCGCCTTCGGTAGACTTCTCGATAGCTTTCCTTTTAACTTAGGTATTTTCTGATGAATATAAGTACTTATATTAGCAACCATCTCATTTAGCTCATCAGCTTCTTCAGGTGTTTTCTTCTTGTGTATGGAACCACCTGCAAAATTATCTAGGGACATGTTAGCTATGTTAGAGAGTCCATAATAGAAGAAATCCAACTTGACCCAGTCTGTCAACATTTCAATGGGCCATCTTCTGAGTATTAGCTTGTACCTCTCCCAAGCATTGTAGAGAGACTTGCGCTCTTCTTGGTTGAAGGTCTGAATATCTATCCACAACTTAGTCAACTTCCTTGGAGGAAAATACTTGTTCAGAAATTTATTTGCTACTTTACTCCACGTGGTCAAGCTTACTCTAGGTTGAGCTTCCAACCATCTTTACTTGATCTTTTATAGCAAATGAAAAGAGCATCAACCTGTAGACTTGAGGATCAACTTCATCAGTTTTACAGTATCACAAATCTGCAGAAAGTCAACAATGAATACATTGGAGTCTTCCTGTGGAAGTCCACAAAACTGGCACTTCTGCTGCACTAGATTGATCAATTATGGGTTAAGCTGAAAATTATCTGCTCTAATAGGAGGCACACTAATACTCCTTTCATAGAAATTAGGACTAGGCATTGTATATGATTCCAATGTTCTTCTGCGTTGTGCGCTCCCATTTGGGTCCATAATAAACTCTTTCTGTTCCTGTATACACAAACAACAGACAAAGGGGAGGTAGGGGTCTCTATGTCAAAGTATAGAGAGCTCCCAGTAAGATACCCACAAAATTAAGAAATAAAATAAACTAAAACAAGCTATTTCACTACAAGTATCAAAAATAAGAATGACTAGTTAAACTAAAATTTTGAAAAAGATAAGAGGGGAAAACACTAAAGGACACCAAACTTAAAATCAAAAATTAAGAAGAAATAAATAAATAAAATAGAAGTCAAAGAAATTAAAAGAAAAATTAAATAAATAAAAACTAATAAAAATACCTAATCTATGAAACAAGACAATTGGAAGTATTTAAACCACGTTGCAAATAAATACCTAATCTAATAAAAACGGATTTTTGACGGTTTTGAATTTCACAAATAATTTCTCGTTGCAAGTATAGCTTCTAAACCAACTAAAATCCTTTCATACAAAAAATTGGTTGTCACAAGTAATAACCTAATCTAAGAAACAAGACAATTGGAAGTATTTAAACCTCAGGTCGTCTCTCAAGGAATTGCAGGGAAGTGTGTTACTATTGGTTATGGGTTTTTGTTTTTTTTCTGAGAAATTTTAGAGTTGGAGAATGGGAAAATAAATTATTATAAATTAAAGCAATGAAAATTAACAAGAGGTTTTATGTAATTGAAATAAAAAGCCTTGGCTAGGAGAAGATTAATCGGAAGTTCTATCCTTGTTGGATATCCCAAGATTAATAGTAATAGGTTGTTGTTTCTACTTAGTTAACCCTTACCGAATAAAGGAAAGTCAAGTAGTGAGCCAACTTCTATTCACAAGTCCTAATCCTCTCCCTTAGGAAGGATTAGCATTAGTGACTAGAGAGCCAACCAACAATAAACCCAATTACAACTTAACTCTTGAGTCTCCCAACTCAAGGGTCTCCGAATATTAATCAACTACAAAGCCAAGTTGGAAGCCTACTCCATTGACATGGATGCCATGCTCGCATACATGTAAAGGGAGTAGAAAGAAGACATGATAATTTTAGAAGAAATTAAATAGAATAATACTATAATATTAATAAATTTCAAGATTAAATATATCCAATTGTAACTCTAAACAGGGTAAATGGGAAATAAAAGAGTAAAGGAATAGGAAACAAACTAGAATGATAAAAACTTCAACGGAGGTAGTAATTCTTTTAATATCCAACTCAAAAGCATAAAACTAGGAATCCTAAAACCTACAGAGAGGAGAGAGCCTCTCTCTAGAAAACTACATCTAAATCCAAAAATTATGTGAATGAGAAGTGTGTGTTGATTCCCTCCACTCTGCAGTCTGTGTTTTCTGGGCCAAAAACTTGGTCAAAAACAGTCCAGAAATCGCCCCTGATACGTACATGTCGCTAGATTTTCCGCAGATGCACACGTGCGTGTGATGCACGCGTGCGCATCACCTAGCTCTACGGCCAATATGAAAAATTATATATCATTTCGAAGCCCCGGATGTTAGCTTTCCAACGCAACTAGAACCGTCTCATTTGAATCTTTGTAGCTCAAGTTATGATTGATTAAAGACAAAGAGGTCAGGCTTGACAGCTTTGGGATTCCTTCAATTTCCTGTATTCTTTCCACTTTTGCATGCTTTTTTTTCATCCTCTAAGCCATTCCTGCCCTGTTATCTCTGAAAATATTTAACACACATATCATGGCATCTAATGGTAATAAGAGAGGATTAAAATTAGCTAAATTAAGACTAAAGAAACATGTTTCCAATCATAGCACAAAATTAGGAAGGAAAGTGTAAAACATGCGAATTCTATGAATAAGTGTGAAAGTAATGAATAAAATCCACTCAATTAAGCATAAGATGTACCACAAAATAGTGGTGCAACAAATCTCCCCACACTTAAAAATTAGCATGTCCTCATGCTAAGCTCAAGAGAACTAAAAGAGTGGAGGCAAAATGGTAGGATGTATGCAATGCAACCTATCTATATGAATGCAACTACATGCAAAAAAATGATTCTACCTACTTGGTGAAAAGTAAATAAACCTTTCAAGAACAAATATGAACTGGATTTCACTAATTCAAATCATAAAAATGAAGTACAAATAGACTTGCAGAAGAAAATAGCTCATGAAAGCTGGGAACAAAGAATCGAGCATTGAACCCTCACTGGAAGTGTATACACTCTAATCGCTCAAGTGTTTAAGGTTCGATTCTCTCAATTCTCTACTAATCTCCTTTCTAAGGCTTGCTCTTCTTCTACCAATCAACAAAGAATTAATGCACATATACACATATCAAGAGGTCTTTTAAGGGTTGCAATGGGGTTAAGGTCAATGTAGGATTGTATTTGGTCAAGTGGACTAAAATCTGAATCCTTAATTAACCTAAACTTCCCACCTAACTTAAGACAATCCATGTAATTACAATGCAAGATCTAACTGCCCATTAACTATGTTTACCACACATTCATGCATCACAAATTTAACTCATATGCATTGATATTATTACTTCACTTGCGGCATTTTGTCCCCTTTTTATTATTTGCTTCTTTTTCTTTTCTTTTCCTCATATTTTTTTCTATTTTTCTTTTCTTTTCTTTTGTTTTTCTCAATGCTTATGATTAAAGTATTGCATGCATAAACATGTGCTTAACATTCTTGTTCATATTCTTTCAAGACTACACAACACCCAATTCTCAAACCAAATGTTTCCAAACCCAACTTTCCCACACTTAAATTATGAACACTCTCACTAGTCTAAGCTAACCAAGGATTCAAATTAAGGATATTATTGTTTTCCGCTGAGAGTTAGTGATGTGCTAAAGTAAAGAACAAAGGGGTAAAATAGGCTCAACTTTGGTTTGCAAAGGATAATGAAAGGGTAAGGCCATATGCATATGTAACCTAAGTGAAACAAGGCCTCAATCATATAAGTATATGCATACATTAAACCATGGAAATATAGAATCAAGCAAGATATAGATCACAATTTTAGAGAGAACAACACACGCCAAAACAAAATATTGGTTGATAAAATGCACCTAATCAAATAGGCTCAAAATCTCACTGGTTTTGTGTGTTCGAGCTCTAAACCATGTTCCAAAATAAAATTTCTTCAAGCAATTTAACAAAGTTTTAATTCAATTTAGTGAAATGCTATAAAGTTTTTTGAAAAGGAAAATATTACTTCAACCAAGCAGTGGTAGAATATGCACGAAATCAAACAAACATGCAATCAAACATGCAAATGCAACAACAAATTTAACAAAGAAAATTTAAACATTGGTGTTGAGACAGGAAGGTAACTAACCCACGGAGATCGACATCGACCTCCCCACACTTAAAGATTGCACCGTCCTCAGTGCATGCTAAGATGTGCAAGTGGATGGGTTGCTACAACTGTTGCTTTTTACCCAAGGTTGTGTGGATGGACTTGTCGGTTGCCCCCATTGGGAAGCTTTCTCTTTCCTTTCTCAGTGGCCATCCTGAAAAAAGAGAAAAAGGAAGAAAAGTAACTCAGAAACAAAGATAAGGAAACAAATAGAATATGGGTGGGTTGATGCCAAATAATGAGGATCTCAACTACATGGTAGCTACAACATGCAAGTGAGAAAATAGTAGAAGCAAAGGGCATATAAATAGTGCAAAAATTGAAATAATAGGGGAGAGAGTGTGGGTAATGAAAGACAATATAGGTGCATATCAATGCAAATGGAATACAAGTATTATAAAAATTAGCATTGACTTATATTTAATAATACCCAACAGTTTAAAACAAGTCACGAAGCACCAAAATAATTCAAGAAATGATGCAACAGTTGAATAAGAACATTTAACACTAGTGATAAAATTGGAAATTAGAAAAGAAGATAAAAACATGAACAAAATTAAAATGCAATGAAGTAAAGTATGCAAATGTAATACGTAAAAGAGAATGAAAGAGAATAAGGAAGGGAAGGGAGGAGAAGAAAGTAAGAAAGGATGAGGATAGAAGAAAATGAGAGAAGAAAGAAGGAGAAATGATAAGAGAACAAGAAACGGATGCGATGCGCGCACATGCATCACGCGTATGCATGAAAACTGAAATGGCCAATCGACACATAAGCGTCGTCCACGCATACGGGTGAACAGCCAAAAATGAACAATGACGCGTGAGTGTTGGTCACACGTACGCGTGACCTCTGGTTGTGCGAAACGCATGTTACCAGCACCAAGGCAGCACAACTCTCAACCAAATCACTCATTGAGGCCGATTTTGCACCCCATCATATGCGTCGCTGACCCCTACGCGTGGGTTGACTAAAATATGGGTGATGCACACGCGTCGCCCACGCGTACGCGTGGGTTGGCTCGTGCGCAAGGCACCCTTCCTGCGCAGCTCCCGCGTAACTTGCTGTAAGTTTTAGCGTCGCATGTGACGCGTGCGCGTGGTTCACGCGCACGTGTGGTACACACTTTTCTCTCTCTCTCTCTCTCTTTTTAAACAGAATCCAGGTGATGATGCAGAATGTATGAATGAACACTGATAAAAATAAAACAAAATAAAATTAAGAATGAAAAGGAACGATCATATCATGGTGGGTTGTTTCCCACCTAGCACTTTTAGTTATTGTCCTTAATTTGGACATTTGGGGAGCTCCTTGTCAGGGCGGCTTATGCTTGAACTCATCCAGGATTTCCACCAATGTTTGCAATTCCAATAGCCTCCGAGATCCCAAACTAGGTGCATAAAGCCTTCAAGCAGGTTAAAGTAAGTGACAAGGACCCAAGAGTGTGGACTGCTGGAATGAATTCCGGGGTCCCAAACCTTGCTTTTGCACCCATCTTCTTGTTGATCATCATCTTTCCAACCGGGTGGCAAGCAATCTGAATCTTACTGAAGCGTCCAAACAACTTTCTAGACCCATTCAATCGAGCTCTACACCAGTCCTTGCACTTAGAGCGTGCAACCGTGTTGAACCTTGCATGACAACTCCTACCACTAACCATCTCCCTCTTACTCTTAAAGCCACAAAGAGCTCTAAGTTTACCATCCGTCTCCAGTAGCCCATATTCAATTTGGAAAGTAAAGGTTAAGGACAAGAATTTCACCCACTTGAATGTTATATTGGATGGTAATGGCTTTGGAAGAGGTGTTTCCAATGATTGAGCAAGCTCCACTCCGTTGTGCTATACTTTGAATTCTTCCACCTCCATGCAAGCCTCTTCAACTTCAATCGCTTCCTCTTGGTAGCTTCCTTCCAATTCAATCCCTTCTTTGTTACCTACCAAAGGCATGTGGGGTTGTGCTTCTTCTTCTTTAATCTCCATCTCTTGATCAACCTCTGCAAAGTCTTCAACCATGATTTGCCTTGGAGGTTCCGCATCTCCTAAGTCTTCAACCACTTCCTCTTTTGTGATAATTTCGGCTTTCTCCACTTGCTCTAATACAAAATCAAACTCCTCCTTGATGTCTTCTTCCACTAATTCTTCAACCACTCCTTCGCCTTCAAGGGTTTCTACTTCCTCTACCCTTTGGGCCTCCTCTAGCTTCTTTTGAAGTATGAATTCATGAAGACGATCCCTTCTCTCTTGTTCCATGTCAATAACATAATTGGAATTATCTTGCTCATAGATTGATGGATACCTACGGGATATAAGATTTTGGAGTTTAGAGGTGAGACCAATGAGATTAGAGATAAGTGTGTTATTATCCAATGGAGGTTGGGGTGGATAGGAGGTTTCATTTGTTGGGAGAAAAGGCTTATAATACGGAGGTGGTTCTTCTTGATAAGGATATCGAGATGGTGTATATTGAGGTGGTGTTTCTTGGGAGTAATTGTGTTGGGATTGGGGTGGTTCTAAGTATGGCTCATAAGGTTCTTGGTATATTGGGTAAGGATTAGGATCATAGAAGGGTGTTTGGTAGTGGGTGGCTTGTGAGTATAGTGGTTCAAAGTTATGTTGAGGAGGGGACTCATAGGTATAGTGTGGTGGGGGTTGATTATCACTGAAAGGTCTACCATAACCATTGCCTTGATATGCATCACAGAATGGTTGTTGCTTGTAATACATTGGAGGACTTTGTTGCCAAGAGGGTTGATCAAATCCTTGTGGCTCCTCCCATCTTTGGTTGTCCCATCCTTGATGCATGTTCTCATTGTAATCTCCTCTTCCTGCAACATAATTGTAACCAAACTCATAGCCAAAGGGGTGAGAGTTCATGGTAGCTAAAGAAAATAAAAACAAAAACTAGCAACAATAAGAAACTAATTCCTAAACTAACAAAAACTAGCAAACAATCAAAAATCACATATTTACAATAACCAATAATAAGACACACGTTTGCAATAACCAATAATATTGTACAGTCACTATGGCAAATTATATATTATTTTGAAGCCCCGGATGTTAGCTTTCCAACGCAATTGAAACCGCCTCATTTGGACCTCTGCATCTTGAGTTATGATCGTTTGAATACAAAGAGGTCAGGCTTAACTCCTGTATTCCTTCCACTTTTGCATGCTTTCTTTTCGTCCTCTAAGCCATTCCTGCCCTGTAATCTCTGAAAATACTTAACACACATATCATGGCATCGAATGGTAATAAGAAAGGATTAAAATTAGCTAAATTAAGACCAAAGAAACATGTTTTCAATCAGAGCACAAAATTAGGAAGAAAAGTGTAAAACATGCAAATTCTATGAATAAGTGTGAGAGTAGTTGATAAAATCCACTCAATTAAGTACAGGATATACCACAAAATAGTGGTGCATCAAACAATGATGAGAAAACAGTTAAGGCCTTTGAGATGTTTACTTTTCCAAATTAAAATGTCTTACCAACTATCTTAACATGAGTGATTTAATCTATGGCATACCATAATTGATTAGACCCTAATCTCTTAGCGATTTAATCTCCTCTAATCCTCACCAGAAGCCACTCTTGTGGTCATTAATTCAAATCAGAGGGTGAAGTTCATAAAACCTTTTTAGCACCAAAAAACCCTAATTATCTAAAGCTAATAGGATTTTATGTCACTTATCCCAATTAGTTCATGTAATTAGTAGTTTAAGAGGAGTGTTTTCAAGCTATAACTCAAGCGAGATAGCTCTCTCGAGAATCACAAGAGCTCATGAAGAATAAGGATCTTACTCTCGCTCTACCCAGATTCATAATATTAAGAACGAAAACAACACCTTAGAATTGAATCAAACATTAATTAAAATAGAAGAATAATAGTTCTAATCCATAGAAATAAACAGAGCTCCTAACCTTTTACCAGGAGGTTTGATTGCTCATGACTTACAGAGAAAACGGGATTCTAAAAAGTGCAGAAGGCAGAAGATTCTAAAACTAATTGACATACTGACCTAATAATAAACGCTAAATCTAAAAGATATTATTTTAAAATAAAAATTACAAAGATAAGATAAGATAAAATTGAGGTGCTAAATCCACTTGGAGGCTCAAAAGTTTTGCAACTTGACAGCAGGCTGGCGTTCAGCGCCAGAATTGGACATTGAACGCAAGAGAGGGAAAGCGCGCTCTGACTTTATGCCCCCCTGCTGGTGTTGAACGCCAGGTTGGGCGTTCAAAGGTGAATTTTGCACTAAAATACAATATAACTTAATAAAATCTAACTAAAAATAATATAAAAAATTGCTAAAAAATGGTATAAGATTCTCATGCATCAAAGGCAGGCAGAATGTATTATTTTAATTGGTCTAATGCATATAAAAAATGCAACTAGATGCTACATATAATAATGAAGAAAGCAAAATTTTGGGAAGAAACAATTAGTAATAATGTTCTCAAAATCAATCATTCAATTCTTAAAAAATCAGATAAGTGATGAGCGGATAATTTGTATGCTTTTTGGCATTGTTTTTAGTATGTTTTTAGTATGATCTAGTTAGTTTTTAGTATATTTTTATTAGTTTTTAGTTAAAATTCACTTTTCTGGACTTTACTATGAGTTTGTGTGTTTTTCTGTGATTTCAGATATTTTCTGGCTGAAATTGAGGGACCTGAGCAAAAATCTGATTCAGAGACTAAAAAGGACTGCAGATGCTGTTGGATTCTGACCTCCCTGCACTCGAAGTGGATTTTCTGGAGCTACAGAAGCCCAATTGGCGCGCTCTCAATGGCGTTGGAAAGTAGACATTCTGGGCTTTCCAGGAATATATGATAGTCTATACTTTGCCCAAGATTTGATGGCCTAAACCGGCGTTCAAAGTCACCCTCAGAAATCCCAGCGTTAAACGCTGGAACTGGCACCCAAATGGGAGTTAAACGCCCAAACTGGCACTAAAGCTGGCGTTTAACTCCAAGAGGAGTCTCTGCACGAAATTTGCTTCATTGCTCAGCCCAAGCACACACCAAGTGGGCCCGAAAGAGGATTTTTATGTCATTTACTCATTTCTGTAAACC
>NC_029781.3:38326210-38327255 GCF_000817695.3 Arachis duranensis
GTAACATCAGTGCCAAGATCCGGCAACAACACCAATTTTTTGGCGTTATTGCCAGGGATTGTTCTAGTTTGGACAACTGATGGTTCATCTTGCTGCTTAGATTAGGTATTTATTTTTTTCGAAATCCTTGAAGATGAATTCTAGAGTTTCATGATGATTTGTTGAAGTCTGGCTGGCTGAGAAGCCATGTCTAATCTCATTGGACCGAGGTTTCAACTTATCATCACAAAAGCTTGTTGATTTCTATCTATCTTGCTTTTGGAGCAGTGATTTGCTAAGGCTTGGCTGGCCTCTGGCCATGTCTAGTGTTTTGGACCGAAGCTTTCCTTGAAAGCTTGGCTGGCTGTGAAGCCATGTCTAATTCCTGGACCGGAGTCTTAGACTAGCATTGCACTGATTCCTGGAATTCTCATTAAGAATTTTGATACCTTTTTCCACTTAATTTTCGAAAAAGCACAAAAAAATTAAAAAAATCATAAAATCCAAAAATATTTCTTGTTTGAGTCTAGTGTCTCATCTTAAGTTTGGTGTCAATTGCATGCATTCATTCATATGTCTTAAGGATCTTCAAATAATTCTTGATGATTTCTTACTCTAATCTTTGAATTCTCTTGACTTGAGTGTTTTGTGTGTCTCATATGCATTTTCATTCTGTTAGTGTCAGTAGTATACAAACTGCTAAGTTTGGTGTCTTGCATGCATTGTTATTTGATTCTTGTTGCATTTTGATTTTTACTTATTATTAAAAATCCAAAAATATTTTTAATTTGTGTCTTCTCAAGTCAATAATACAGAGAATTGAAGATTCAGAACATACAGCAGAGGAATTGCACAGAAAGAGCTGGGCGTTCAAAACGCCCAGTGAAGAAGGACAGACTGGCGTTTAAACGCCAGCCAGGGCACCTGGTTGGGCGTTTAACGCCCAAAAGGGTAGCATTTTGGGCGTTAAACGCCAGAATGTGCACCATTCTGGGCGTTTAACGCCAGGATGGCTAAAGGGGGAAGATTTTGTTTTCAAATCAAATTTTTTCTAAGTTTTCAAAAT
>NC_029781.3:38330420-38330954 GCF_000817695.3 Arachis duranensis
ATTCTGGGCGTTTATCGCCAGAAAGGGGCACCAGACTGGCGTTAAACGCCAGAAAGGGGCAAGAAGCTGGCGTTAAACGCCAGAAATGGGCACCAGCCCGGCGTTTAACACCAGAAATGGCACAAAACGTGATTTTGAATGCCATTTGGTGCAGGGATGACTTTTCCTTGACACCTCAGGATCTGTGGACCCCACAGGATCCCCACCTACCCTACCACTCTCTCTCTTCTTCACCAATCACCTCAACACCTCTTCCCCAAAAACCCCTCACCTATCAAATCCCATCTTTCTCTTCACCACTCACATCCATCCCTCATAAAACCCCACCTACCCTACCATTCAAATTCAAACCACTTTCCCACCCAAACCCACCCTCAAATGGCCGAACATCCCTCTCCCCCTCTCCTATATAAACCCTCCTTCACTCCTTCATTTTCCCACCTCCTAAACACCATTTCTCTCCCCTTTGGCCGAATACAAAGCCATTCCCTTTCTCCTCATTTCTTCTTCTTCTACTCTCTTCTTTCTTCTTTT
>NC_029781.3:38333934-38336725 GCF_000817695.3 Arachis duranensis
TTTCACTGAGAGGATGGGAGGTAGCCACTGACAACGGTGAAACCCTTGCTTAAGCTTGCCATGGAAAGGAGTAAGAAGGATTGGATGAAGACAGTAGGAAAGCAGAGAGACGGAAGGGAAGGCATCTTCATGCGCTTATCTGAAGTTCGTACCAATGAATTACATAAGTATCTCTATCTTTACCTTTGTGTTATTTTCGTTCATCACCCATATACAATTGAGTTTGCCTGACTAAGATTTATAAGATGACCATAGCTTGCTTCAATACTAACAATCTCCGTGGGATCGACCCTTACTCGCGTAAGGTTTATTACTTGGACGACCCAGTGCACTTGCTGGTTAGTTGTGCGAAGTTGTGTAATGCCATGGTATTGAGCCACCAAGTTTTTGGGGTTCATGACCGGGGATTATGAGAGTTGTGAAAAAGTATTGTTCACAATTTCGCGCACCAATAAGCACAATGTATACATATTTCAATAATTTAGTGGGCCTGATAAGACTAACATTATTGCGTTCAATACTCAACATTTGCATTTTGATATTCCAAATCTTTTTAGAAGACATAAATACATACACACATATAGATATATAAGATCAATAGATATCATTATAGCACACAATAAATAAAAGTATAAAACATGTTCATATTCTATGTCAAGTGAACTGTTCAAAAATACTTGACTCAATTCATGTACAGTGTAATAAGAGGTAGTCATAGAACAACCTTAAAATATGTTATATCAGAGAATTTCAAATACATAGTAGTAAAGAGGATAGTAGCATTTTTCAATTGCTTGTCTGCAAATACCAGTGATGCATGCCAAAAGTACATATAGATTAACCGATACACATTTTAAAAATAATAACAAATGCAAATTCACAGTTATTATTCAATAGAATTTAATCACTTAATTAGGCACCAAGTTCCCCAAATCTATAAGAAGTGTAAGCTCATTGTTTTATTTTTTCCTTTTTTTCTGAAACTCTAAAAATAAAAAATAAAAAATTATTTAAGCATGAAGATTTCTTATGCGTAGCTTTGAATATTCAAAGCTTTTAATTACAATCCCATTCAACACTACAATTAGCAAAGTCATGGAATTCTTAAGATGCAATTGCAACTAAAAGAACGTACAAGTCCCCAGGAAGGTAAAGCAGACACGGCTTTGGAATGATGGAATCATTGCTTCAAGTCTCTTCAATGCACTTGCTTGTGATGTGTATGTTTCAACTCTAAGAATTTTTTGCAAATCCAAGCCAGACTCTATGGAAAGACCTTCAAGTGCTTTTGTAATTACTGATTCATCAAACAAAACCTGATTTAGCAATAAAAATATTGTAGTAGGAGTATAGAACTGCAAAAGTCTTTTGTAACATGATGTTGCACTACCAATATCAATAGAAAATTCAAGCTACCTCATTCCTAAAATGATTTTCAAATGGGGATCATATCTACTACTGAAGATACCATACTATCTTAAGATACCATACCATACCTATCGAAAACTAAAGGATATCTCCTAAACAGATAAAGCAATCCGATAACGAAAAGAAAACAAAGGAAATTTAAAAAGCAGTAACACCAGCAGAACCAAATCCGACTATTACAAAATGAATTTCATTCACTCTATTAAATACAAAGTGAATAACTCATTCACCCTATTCTAACATTTTTAAAATTCAAAGTGATGTGAACATATTCCAAAACAAAATTTATAAAAATAGAAAAAAATAAAAGAATTTAAACTCTTCTTTAATTGACGCAATGGATGGTTTACAACTCTGCTTCATCATCATTTTTCCCTGAAATTTAAGATATATATTTTTAAATTTTAAAAAGTAAAGTAAGTATAATAAAAAAATAAAAAATAAAACTTAAAACATTTTATACCATTAAAATCGAAATCCGTTGAGGACTCAGTCTCGCCACCACTCTCTTCGTAATATGTTGAGGAATCAAAATATTCCTAGATCAAAATTACAAATAAGAAGGCTAATGAGCTATGATAAACCTTTATTTTATGATGATTTTTAGATAGAAAAATGTAGAGTTTATCAACTTGAATTTATTCATAAAAAATACATAATTTTGTGAATTTTTCCTAATTGTGCTTAATTGTGAAAACATATTTTTCATGCTTGCAAATTATCAAATTTAATTCAATTTTATTTCATTCGATGACTTGATATGTTTGTTTGAGTGATTGAAGGTTTAGAAGACAAGGATGGCTTGAAGAAATAAAGAAAAAGCATGCAAAAGTGGAGAATTCATGAAGAAATGAAGATTGGAGAATTCCATGGTTGTGTGTACGCATGCCTTGTGCGTACACATCACTTGGAATTTATGCGTACGCACGGCTTGTGCGCACGTGTAATACCCTACTACATAGAGCTTTACGCTTAATTCATAAAATAGAGGTGGTGTGGTATTAAGATCTCTAAAATAAAATATATACATGATATATAATAATAGTTGAAAGAATTTAATACTCGAGGAGCCTTGAAGCATGGTTTAAGCGAAAGTATGAAAAGAAAAGCGCAATACTCATGTACAGAAACTTGCATACATAGAAAAGTAAATACACATATGTGTAACAAGAGTTGAGTGTCAAAAGATACGCAATATCAAACTCCGGGTCTAACCTGCGAAGCCAAGGCCAGTCGGAGAATATTACATACATAAAGTATACATATACATCCCTAAAGTACTCAAAATACATAACATAAACTCCTAGTTCTCCATCTAACCTCTAAGAGGTACAAAGTAAAAAATACACAAAGGAGAAATCTA
>NC_029781.3:38337010-38355022 GCF_000817695.3 Arachis duranensis
TATCAAAATACATAAACCCGACTTCGCTTGCAAAAGAAACTCCAGACGCCCAGAGAGGTGCCTCTCGACCTGCATCTGAAAATAACAACATATGTATGGAATGAGAACCATGGATTCTCAGCATGGTAATAAGGCCTACATACATAATATATAAGGTCCTGGAAAAGCCACGGGCAATCCTATAACATCGACATTCAAATTTAAAACTTTAAGATTAACACTGTAATCCATAAGCATGGTAGTTGTCTAAGGTTCTTAGTTCTAACTCAACACTAACTTAATTCTAACATATACCCTCAGTTTCTTGCCTTCTCACCTTCCTCTAATTCTCCAAAACTCTGGCGCACAGACAAGCAATACAGACAAAACAAACACAAATAGGATACAGATACAGTAGGTAGCAAATATAGCAGGTAAGCATAATAATCACATAGGCAAACTTAGTTAATGCACAATCAAACAAAACACATGTATGCATATGTTGTATGCCTTCCCTATGGCTGACAAGTCTCATATGTCGGTTATAAAGCCAATCTAACATGTCCATTAGCTAACCCATACATTGTCCTCTTGAAAACTAGTGAGCGGTACAGTACCACGATCCTCACCTAGGAGCGCTATAAACCACCTCAATCCCCACCATCTGTAGGCAGTAAACTACCTTGACCCCCACAAATGTTTTCAAATGGAAAACGGCACACAGCTGGGCAGTAACTAACCATGATCCCTACAAAACAATTTCATATCAAATACGGTGGGTGGTAAATAAGCATGATCCCCACAAAATAATTTTCTTTAAAATTTGGTGGGCGGTAAAAACTAATTTTTAGGGTCTTAGGGAATAAGGATAGAGGTTTAGATGTTTAAAAATCATGTGTAAACTCACAAAAACACCATGTTGCTAAAAACAGGGTCTTACGTACGCAAGCCTGATCTCACGTACGCGAGGGTGCATTTTACCCAGCTTGTGTACGCGACCACTGTCAGCGTACATGAGCCCCCTTGGACAAAAGCACATGGCCACGTCGCGTGTGTACTCCCGTACGCAAGTCCTCCAAAATTGTTAAATTCTGTAGAATCTCCTTTTACACACCAATCGTCCAACGAGTATAACTTTTTTGTTAAAAACATTTTTTGTCGGTTCTTCAAACAACATAAACTTAATGGACCTAATTTTCATTTAAGATAATTTTGAAAAAGATTGGGGAACTGGAAGTCGAGTTATAGCCTGTCAGAATTTGGTCAAAAATCAGGTTTTTATCAAAATCTTCAAAAAACCATATTCCTTTCAATTACTCATTTCAAACTAATAACTCATCATCAAAACAGCACTAAATATAACTAGATTCGTAATCTCACCCGATTCATTCATTCTTTAACATATCACCACCCAAACCACTCAACCATCCACAAATACATACATACATACATACATACATACATACATAGATCCATATATATATATAATCATCAATCATCAATCATTCTCATCATCATTATTCACAATCATTAATAATCAATCATCATGCATTTTAACTACCCACTCAACAATTTCCAACAACAAGTCACTAAACCTCAACCTTCCATATCATACAGCGTATCCTATAGTCATCTAGTCTAAGTTTTCAGGAAATATTATATATTATCTATAAGAAACCAAAACCATACTTTGGTTGATTCCTCCCTATGCTCGAAACACCAGGATAAACTCCAATTATGTAGTTTATCTTGTGTTGAATTTAATGAATTTTATCCACTTTTCTCACATTTATTCAATGAAATAGCATGGTTTTGCGAATTCTTCCTGAAATGTGCTTAAGAGTAGAAACATGCTTCTTAGGCCTTTAATTTGATAATTTTAATTTCACTTTTATTCCATTCGATAACTTGATGTGTTTGTTTAAGTGATTGAAGTTTTAGAATGCAAGGATGGCTTGGAAGGATGAAGGAAAAGCATGCAAAAGTGGAGGATTCAAGAAGAAGTGAAGGATTTGCTAAGCTGTCAATCTTGACTTCTTTGCACTAAAGTGATCATAACTTGAGCTACAAAGCTCCAAATGAGGCAGTTCTAGTGGCATTAGAAAGCTAACATCTGGGGCTTCAAAATAATATCAATTTGTTATGGTGGACATGTGTTAAGATGTCCACATGAGCATCCAATGTGCCAAATACACCTGACCTGCGTACGCAGCCTGACTTCAACATCTATGCGTATGCAAGCATATAGTATGCGTACGCATAGTGAGAAAAATGTGCCTTATTAATCAGAACACGTCACCAGCAATTTCTGTGGTATTTTAGGCCCAATTTAACCCATTTTCTGATGCTATTGAACCATGGATTGAAGGGAAATGAGCCAAGTAGTCATAATAGAGTTTTAGAAACATGCTTTAGGTTATATTCTAGAGAATGAAGCTCTCTCTTTTCTCTAGAATTAGGGTAGAATTAGGTTAATTGTATCTTAGATTTAGGTTTAATTTCTTGTCTTGATCTAGTTTCCTTTACTCTTCCTTGTTCTATTACTCTAATTTTCATAGTTATTATTGTTAATTTCTTATCTTGGTCACTTTTATGTTTATGAACCCTTGTTGATTTTGATTTTCATTTAATGAAATTTGAGGTTTTATGTTCCTTATTGTTTGATTGAGTTATTATTTTTGCTTTCCTGCTTTTGGTAATTTTAGATTTTATTATTTCTTGTTATTGCGCCATGCTTTCCTTTTATGCCTTCCAAGTGTTTGATAAAAATGCTTGGTTAGATTTTAGAGTAGATTTTGGTACTCTTGGCTTCTGATTGAGGACTTAGGTGCCATGATATCATTGATGCCCAGTTTTATTGGTGATTTAGGATTGTTAATTGGTTTAGGATCAATAATGTCCACTTGACTTACCCCTCATATGTTAGAAGAAAACTAAATGCAATTGACTCTTTGTAATCACCATGTTGTGGTCAATGATCCAAGATAGCATACCTTGACTCTTAATCCTTGCCTTGGGTAGCTTTTAGCATTTAAATTTCTTAGTTGTTGGTTTTATTTTCATGTCTATCAAACCCAAAACCCTAAAACTATACACCCATAACCAATAATATGCACACTTCCCTGCAATTCCTTTGAGAGACCACCCGAGGTTTAAATATTCTCGGTTTTTATTGGGTTTGCTTAAGTGACAAACAAATTAAACTTTGATTGAAGGTTAATTCTTAGTTTGGATCTATACTTGCGATGGAATTATTTTGTGAAAATTTCGAACCGATGATTTCCTTTATAAATCTTCACCACCACAAGCTCCAATTCCTCCTATTCTCAATTCAATAAGCTCAAACCCGCGTCACTTGCTCTGCTTCACCAATTTGACTTCAACTAATTACCAATTTTAATCTACTATCACATATTATCACTATCATCAATATAGAGTTCACTAAATTAGAAATTCACCAAGAAATAGGAGTTCTTTACCTTACCCACAGCTCAAATGAACAAGACCAAACAGTTTCTACTGGCTAATTCAATCCTAAAACATCAAAATCACAAAATCCTCAATAAAAAACCCCATATATATTTGAAACTGATGACATAAAATCTGGGTGAGAAAAATTGAAAATTTTACCAAATTGGTTAGTGGCCGCTGACTCGTCAATTGGAGCTTCGGATAAAAAGATACATGAGATTAAAGGTGAGGTTAGGTTTTGGAAGTTCTTCCCCTTCTCCCTTTATGTTTTCAGTGTGAAACTCATAATGTGGGGGAGAGAGTGGTTGAAGCCATTTATTAACGTGATGTTGGGTTGGGCCTTGGGCCAAGTTTAACCAGTTTGGCCCGTTTGGCCCAAGTTTGGGCCAAAATCTTTAAAATTAGTGTCAAAATTTGTATTTTAATTATTTCTCCCATTCAAAACTAAAAAATTTAATTTTATAATTTTTTTAAATAATAATTAATTTATTAGCTAATTATTTATCAATTTCGCGAGTTTTACATCCTACCCACCTAATTAGGAATTTTGCCCTCAAAATTCAAGTTCAATTACCTGATAATAGGTGTGGGTAGTCACTTCCCATTCTAGATTTCAAGCTCGCAAGTGTGTTTCTCAAATCCAGCTCAATTCCAAGAAATCTTTTTTAACAGTACTACACTTTTGCGTAGTTGCTTAACACTGGTATCGTCCATTCTAACCGGAAGTACTTGAAACGTTAAATCTTGTTCTAATTGAACTAATGTAATGGAAAAACTATTCGATACGTCATCGGCCACCAATCCATCTTAATACTTCAAATGGCTCAATACACCTCGATTTCATCCCCTTAGTCATGATTGCCCCTCGATTCCAGGATATTAAAGCAACTTCGAAGAAGTGCAACTTCTTTCTTCAAACTATCTAGTTTTGTCTCTAGGTCCACATAACTCCCCTGTCGGCTTTGCTCAGGCGAAATCTCAACTTGAATACGCTTAGTTTTCTCCGTTGTCTTGGCTTTCAATTTGGGACCTAGGATGCTTGAGTTTTCAAAGAATAGCCTTTCCTATAATTTGTCAAATGTTGAGTTACATGCACTGCTACTTCATCTTTCGTGATACATCTTAGTAACTTTAAGGTGAATTGAAGGTTTGCTCATGTATTCTTCAAACAATAATTCACGTGTCAACTTTCGACATTCAACACACTAAGTCTTTTCTTATACATTTAAATTCCATTCCTGTTTTCCATTGATCTCTTCTTGATTTCCTTGCTCAACAAGCTTTGATATTCCTAGTAGCTCCTTATCCTCTTACTGCAGTCTCCGAATTCCAACTTTACAATTGTTTAACATTTGCAATTGATCCAATCTAACACCTCCATCCACTTTCTCATCTCCCAACCTAATATTCGAAACTTACTTAACGGTTCCTTCTCCCTAATTGTCCTCCAAACAACACTAAAATACTTCCAGCTCAGGGCATCCGCCAATAGATCATAATATTGCATCAACACACCACCTAAGCCTTTTGATAATGTATTGCAGTAAACCTTAAACGGTTTATTAGTTCAGGTAATCGTGAGTACTAGCATTGTTGTTAATTTCTCCTTCAAAGTTTAACAACTCTCCCCACGATCGAACGTCCATACAAACGGTGCATCCTTACGGTTCATTCTACCGAAATTAAACTTCACAACTCATCATGATTCTGTATACGCACAAGCTTCATCTTCTATGTCCACCAATCGTGTTCTAAGGAACTAACTCCCTGAGAGTTATATCTAAGAATTGTGCATGACACAAAATCGAGCTTGAGTTGATTTCCAAAAAGATTCTAAGCTCAAAGGATGAACGAATAACCCAAACGGTGTTTGCAAGAAATCAGAAGCATGTCTTGTGTTTTGATTAAATAAAGTTGTAGAAAATTTTATGAAATGCACAGGATAAGAATTAAGATGTATAAAAAAGAAGGAAGCTAAATTGAACACTCTTATTTGAAAGAAGCAAGGCATATTAAATTAAGAAAGTCTTCGTCGATTTTGAAGAAACACAAGTTCATGGAGAAAAGCAATTTGCTACAAGTTTTTAAGGATTCAAGAATTGCTTGGTTGTATCAAAATGGAATTAAGCTATCCTCGGAAAGTAAAAAGTTCATGCACGATTATGTGCTAGTAAGAAATAGAATTGGGGAGACAATTAAATCTTTTGCAGATAAAGAATCCGAAACAAAATCTTGAGAAAGTTATAAGAAAAAAATAGCTCAGGTCACGAATGTCAATGGATACTAAGCCTATCGCACAATCAATCTCTCTTCATTATAGCTCACTGTCATAGAATTCAAACACTACCCCTCGTGAACATTAGCTTTTTCAGACTCTTTGAATATAAATCGAATTGTATATTCAAAGCAATCTAGCAACATGTGGTGCATTGACAACTGGTCCAATCCTATCAGCAACAAGCATGAAGGAACCTCAAGTTTAAGTACTACAAGTTGAGAAGTTGGTATATGCATACTCGAGTCACAACTAAGTCTTAACACTTTCAGCTCTAAACCCTTACCTCCGTCATACACTATGATGAAATGCAGTATTTCTAGTACCATATAATGTAATTAAAATTCAATTAATGCTTTCAGGATTACCTCCACTTGGTGGTTAAGCTCCATCGGCTTCATGAGTCCTCCTGCAGGAGCAATCTTTGGAGATATGACTTGGCCCCTCGCACCTATAACACAAACCTAAACACTTTCGGCACGGCCTATTCGGATGGAAACTTTCACACCTTTGGCACCTCACATCCTCTGAGTAAATCGTTGTTTGTTTCCCTTTACAATCCTCCTGGCAGCTGCCACTCCTCTTGAACTTTTGGCCCATTAATGCAAAGTTTCTCCCTTGATCTCTCCTAACAAAGGCTCAATCGTCACCCCTATCCAAGGCTTCTTTTCTCACACAATCCTAAGAAATTCTGCTTTTGGATATCAGTTCAGAGAAAGTTATAATCTCCATCAGGCCTACTGTACTCAAAATCTCACTCCAGAGTCCACCTTCGTACTTAATACACTTCCACTCCTCAAAGTAGCCTGGAGCACCCTGACAAATCTTGGAGAGCCGACACAGTTCCTTAAATCGACTAGTGTACTCAGATACCGACATTGAATCCTGTTTCAACTGTAATAACTCGAGCTCCTTGGCCGTCCAAACTGAATTCGAGAAATTTTTCTTATAAAATTCTATCTGAAAGTCATCCCAGGGAATCACAGCATTGTCTTTCTACAGAAGGCGTTGGGCTCCTTGCCACCAATGCTAAGCTTCACCCACCATTTGGTAAGTATCAAACTTGATACATTGCTCTGCCGGCACTTGTGCACTTGTAACGCTCATTCCATTACCTGGAACCAATTATCAGCTTCTGTCAGATTAGTGGTTCCTCTAAATACTGGTGGATTGATCTTCATGAAAGTTGCTAAGGTCATCGACCCATTTCCGGCGTTACCCCCGTTCTTATTGCCGGCTTGATCCCCTAACGTTGTAGCTATGGCCTACATAAGAACAGCCATATTCTCCAGGGAAGTCATGAAGTTTACGGGATTATTCACAATTGTTTTGGGTTCTGTATTACTAGTCCTACCTCTCCCTCGACCACGACCGCATCCACGAGTCGACATCGGATCCTTGTTCACTTCAAACAAGTGAAATCAAGTTGATCTGTCTCAATATCGCAAGTCTAGTGCTTCAAAGTCCAAATCTATGCTCATGAATATTCATGCCATATATCGATTAGATATCCTATTTAGCATGTTCAGACGCCCAGAGTATGCCTAGAAGCATAGTCATCCTATCCCTCAGGCTCTCCCTACAAGAAAAAAGGCCTATCGACACACTTTTTTCTTGCCACGCTTTTAAAGTGTACCCAAAAGTGGTCAATGGCCACATTTTTTTGAGGGATGCCACTGATTTGTAATTTGGTCACGTCTTTTTTTGTCACGCTTAAAAAGCGTGGCCATAAAGGAAAACCGCACACTTTCACATGGGTGGCTACTAATTTGTGTTTTTGCCACGCTTTAAAAGCGTGACCATAGAGAGAAACCAACACGCTTTAAAAGCGTGACGAATTTGTCTTCTAACAGTGAAATTTTTAAAGCGTGCCAATATGCTGTGTGTAATTAGACACCCTGCAAAAGCGTACCGATAGTGTTTACCCCAAAATTTAATTTCCCACCCCCTTCTTTTCACACATAACTTTTTTCTATGTTAACTTTCTAAGTGATAACAGCGCATACTACATACACAATTCACTTTTAATTTATTCCCAAATTCACTTTTAATCTAAGATAACTTAGAAGCATGCCGCCATCGTACCCATCAGCAAGCTATCGCACCAAGTTCATCACTGCATATCGCGGTGACCGTCGCACCACCCAGCTCGCTGTCGCACCAATGTTCATCTAACCCTCACACCCAGCCCTTCATCTAACTGTCACACCCAGCCCTCTCTCTGTCGTACGCAACCCTCGCACCATCAACGGTCTCTTGCACCCTACTCGAAAACCCAACACTCTATATCTGTTTATGTCACAGTGGTCTCTCCTTCAATCGGTCTCTCGGCGTGCCCAGGCATTGGTGTGACCTCCTACTCGAAAACAGTTGCAAACCCAACCCTCTGTCTCACAAACCCTCACAAACCCAACCCTCTGTCTCTGTCTTTGTCTCAGTGGTCTCTCCTTCAATCGGCACCGTAAACACTGGTAAGTCTTTCTTCTCTGATTCTCTGTTTCTTTGTGTCTCTATTTCTTCTCTATTTTGGACTAATTAACATAAAGAGAAGGTGTCACTCCTTTGCATTTGGTATGTCCTTTATAAACCCTACTAAACCTACCTTCCCCAATTTGGCACTCCTACCTGAAGTTCTTTGTAGTAGCAGCTAGTTCGTGGAAAGTGAACATTCGTGCAGCAATGTTATTGCTTCCTGTGTCTTTGTTTCCTTCTTTGTTTAACATTTTAGGTTCTGTTTGGCCTCCCCTTTCCTTGTTATGATAATTATTATTTTTTTAGTTAAATCCATGTTTTAATTTTGCAGAATCTAACCCTGGAGCACTGATAAACCCCATTTGTAGGGTTTATCTTGTATTGATTTTTGGGGATTTTATCACCTTTTACCCACATTTATTCAATGAAATAGCATAGTTTTGTATATTCTCCTTTAATTGTGCTTAAGAGTGAAAACATGCTTTTTAGGTCTTAAAATAGCTAAATGTAATTTACCTTGATTCCATTAGATGCCTTGATATGTTTGTTAAGTGATTTCAGATTTAGAAGGCAAATATTGGATAAAGGGAATAAAGGAAAAGCATGTAAAAATGGAGAACTCATGAAGAAATGAAGGAATCGCAAAAGCTGTCAAGCCAACCTCTCCGCACTTAGTCGGCCATAACTTGAGCTATAGAGGTCCAAATGATGCGGTTTTAGTTATGTTGGAAAGCTAACATCTGGGGCTTCGAAATGATATAAGATTTGCCATAGTTACTACACGTATGGCGATGCGTATGTGCACTATACGCGCACACGTCGTTGTTGCCATATGATCCACTTAAAGCAATACGTGGCCAGCAAATTCTAAAGCCTTGTGGGCTCAATCCAACTCATTTCTGATACTATTTAAGCCAAGCATTGAAAGGGAATCAACATACTTTTACATACTTTTGATCATTAGTTTAGTTTAGCTTAGTTTAGTAGTTAGAGTTAGTTTCTAGAGAGAGAAGCTCTCACTTCTCTCTAGAATTAGGATTAGGTTTTGTTCAATAATCTTAGATCTAGGTTTTCATTCATTCTTTCTTCTACTTCTACCTTTCAATTTCTTGTTGTTACATTTATCTTCCTCTATTCTTTTGTTGTAATTTCCTTTATGTTGTTCTTATACTTTGTTGTAGATCTACTATTGTTCCTTTTCTTTTTTTCCATTCAATTAGAGGTAATTCATAATAATTATTTTTTTTTAATTGTTGTTGTTAATTTATTACAATAATTGTTGTTAGATTTCATTGTTGTTGTCAATTTACTATACTTTTCTTTCATGCCTTCTAAGTATTTGATAAAATTCTTGGTTGGATTTTAGTATAGATTTTGTTCCTCTTGGCCTAGGTAGAGTAATTAGTGACTCTTAAGTTATCTAATTCCTTTGTTGATTGATAATTAGAAGTTTCTAATTGATTTGAATGCCTCTAAAGCTAGTCTTTCCTTGAGGAGTTGATTAGGACTTGAGGAATCAAATTGATTCATCCACATGACTTTCCTCCATGGTTAGAGGTTAACTAAGTGGGAGTAATGGACAATTTGCTATCACAATTGAGGAGGATAACTAGGATATGACCTCTAGTACTCATATCTTGCCAAGAGCTTTGTTAGTTGTTAGTTTATTTCCTTTGCCATTTATATTTCTTGTCTAAAATCTCAAAAACCCCAAAATAACTCACAACCAATAACAAGACACTTTATTGTAATTCCTAGGGAGAACGACCCGAGGTTCAATACTTCGGTTTATAAATTTTAGGGGTTTGTACTAGTGACAAACAACTTTTTGTATGAAAGGATTATTGATTGGTTTTTAGAAACTATACTTGCAACGAGAATTCATTTGTGAAATTCTATACCATCAAAAATCTAACCATCAAGCACTAGACAAACTACAAAGCCTCAGAGCTTGAAACTGTTGTTCTTGCACTTGTAGATTTGCAGCTCAACACCAAAGCCAGTTCCCTAAATGCTATACGTGAAAAGTATAAACAATATAAGGTAAAAATTTGGTGTTTACTATCTTCACTAATAAAAGTAATATTGTAAATTAGTTTTCAAAGGAAGCTCTAGTGTTGAAGTAATAGACCTTGTTTCCGACTATTTGGAGCTACTAGAGGTGAGAATAATTTGTCTATATAATCAGAATCTAACAGGGCAATTCATGTTACTTGATCTTACTGCTATAGCTTCATTTTATTTATTTATTATTCTACTTCTGTGCAGAGTGTATTTAATTTTCAGCTAATAAGAAGTCTTATATCAAGGCCAGATTTTAGGTACAATTTTCTTCATATCTGAATTGCTAATGCTAACATTATGGGATTGCATGTCCCATTTTGTTTCGTATTTGGTTCTCCCCTTGGCCTCTTCGTCTCGTTGTTTCTCTGTCTCTTTTTTTTTCTTTTTTCTTTTCTGCTTTGCATCTCTAATTTTCTACAATTGTTGTTTCACATATTCTTGTTTACTGTGGCATTAATGAAAGAAGTTCTCTGTCTAATACCTTGCTCTCAATAATACGAGATTTCCTATTTGACAAAAAAATTTATTCTTTTAATGCACTGTGGTTTTTAGTTTCTAGTTTTTTCTGTTTAGTCAATCTTATTTGTAATTTAAGAGGTTGAGCTTTCTATTCTTCCTTGCAATTCTTATGGCTTGACTTCCTGGATCTTGCATATCTTCTTTTGGTTGTCTAATCTTTCTTGGTTGTTCTTAAGATTCGATATATAAAATTTATCATGTTTTGAACAAAGTGAGCATATCATGGCTGATGTATATTGCTAGTTATTATGCTCACAATTTATGAAAGTCTCAGTCTTGAAATTCATTACATCTTTTTTATGTTTCAGGTTTACATTTGATGGAATGCATGCAGTTACTAGCGCTTATACCAAACCTATTTTTGTTGATAAACTTGGTGCTAGCCTAGTATGTTTTGCCCCTTTAAAACCTTTTTTAATGAGTTGAAAGTAATTTATTTGTAGTTGTTGATAACATGTTTTAATTATGCAATATAGGATTCAATTGCAAATAGAATCCCTTTGGAAGATTTTGGACATGGTCATCCTGATCCTAATCTAACATGAGTTTAACTCTTTACTTTATTAAATTGTCTTTTCACTCGAGATAAATATATTTGATGGATTATTCATTGGACAGATATGCAAAGGATCTTGTCAACATTTTATATGCTGAAAATGGTCCTGATTTTGGAGCTGATAGTGATGGTATGTGAGTTTCATGAGTTTCTTTTGTTTGTTTCTCCCCATCTAATTTCCTCAGTAAACTATTAAAATTCAATGTTCATATTGTATTTGTTGTGCAAATATTGTTATGGTACATTTATGAGAAATGATCTATCTCATGTAATATGGGTCCACCATAATTTTCAACATATTGCAGAAGATGCAACTGATGTATGCTTGCACGACAATGTTTTATCTGTTTACTTAATGTTTTTCAAGTATTTCATTTTTATTGATTTTTCTCCAGGTGATGGTGATAGAAATATGATTTTAGGAAGATGTTTCTTTATTACTCCTTCAGATTCTGTAGCAGTTATTGCAGCCAATGCAAGAGAAGCAATTCCATACTTCAAGGATGGTGTTAAGGTAGAAATTGTATCCACTCGTTATTGTTAGGTGTAAATTTTTACAGGGAAAATATTTCCATTTTCCTTCATTTTGATTTTAGGGTCTTGCTAGATCAATGCCAACAAGTGGTGCTCTAGATTGTGTTGCAGAGAAATTAAACCTTCCCTTTTTTGAGGCAAGCTTTAATTTATTTTATTTTGTATAATTGTTTATATTTTCTAAAACTATTTTAAATGGAGTCACATATATTTATAAGCATATTTCTTTGATAACAGAGAATGACTTGGGTTCAGGTTGGGTTCAGGTCCCAACTGGTTGGAATTTTTTTAGGAATCTTATAGATGCTAGGAAGTTATCAGTTTGCGGCTTGAAGAAAGTTTTGGAACATGCTCTGACCACATTCGTGAGAAGGATGGCATCTGGTAAGTATTCCACATGTTTTTGTAAGTTTATAAAATTTGATTTAGTTTAATGTTTCTGGGCTATTACTTTGGTATATCTTGAAATTATTAGAATTCTGAAAAACAATGTTGACCATTTAGAATGGTAACGTCTATGTGTTCTCCAAGAAAAGAAAAATTGTTGTGTATCTTGTGTTAACAAAGCTGTTTTAGCTTGGCTTTCTATTATTGCGCACCGCAACAAAGACAAGAAGGTAGGGGAGAAACTGATCTCTGTGGCTGATATTGTGAAGGAACACTGGGCAACTTATGGAAGAAATTTCTTTTCTAGATATGACGATGAGGTAGGTATCATCATAGCTGCAATTGAAGTTTCATTTGTAGCATGATCTTGGCATTTCAGTTTTATCTTTTGATTTTCTTAGTAAAATGAGCATGGTTAAGTGTAAAGGTTTATTTTACAAATCTATCTCTTTCATGTAGGAATGTGAATCTAAAGGTGCCAATAAAATGGTAGCATACCTACGAGAGACTGCATCAAAGAGCAAGACTGGTGATAAGTTCGAATGACAATTTTGATAGTTCTAATGATCTCCTAAGTTCTAATGATGAACTTATTTTGTCCTAATTCAATTATTAGTTTTGTTACCGTATTGTAATTTTTTAATTATAATTTTAGCATGTAAATAATTCATGTAAATCAATAAAAAATCAATTCTTTATACCTTCTAATTTTCTCCTTTTTTTTAATTTGACAAAGGAATAGGCCATGCTTTCAAAAGATTTTAGCTGGCAAGCCAAGCCTTTGATGTGTGATTGTATGGGCTCTATCTGTATGCTTTGAAAGCATACCGAAAACCAACCTAATCGGCACACATCAAAAGCGTGGCAATATGTACACTTTTCGGTACACTTTTAAAGCATAGCTATAGGTTAATAGATATGGCCACCCTTTTTAAGCGTGGCAAGAGATGAAAGCGTGGCAAAAAAAACGTGCCGATAGATCCACAAAAGCGTGGCGATAGAGCAATCGACACGCTCGCGGATGTGACCCTTTCAAAGCGTGCCGATAGCTCAAAAAGTGTGGTGAAAAGCTATGGCACGCTTTTAAGCACGTTTTGGCATGCTTTAAAAGCGTGGAAGAAAGCTTATTTTCTTGTAGTGTCTACATGAATAAACTTCTCTAATACCATAATTTGACAGCCTACCACACAGAGCTTTATGCTTAAGCCATAAAATAAAATATATACATAATATATAATAATAGTTGAAAGAATTTAATACTCGAGAAGCCTTGAAGGATGGTTTAAGCAAAAGCGTGAAAAAAAAAGCACAACGCTCACGTACAGAAACTTGCGTACGAAGAAAAGTAAATACACATATATATAACAAGAGTGGAGTGACAAAAGATACATAATATCAAGCTCTAGGCCGAACCTACAAAGCCAAGGCCGGCCGGAGAATATTACATACATAAGTATAAATATACATCCTAAAAGTACTCGAAATACATAATATAAACTCCTAGTTCTCCATCCAACCTCTAAGAGGTACAAGTGAAAACTACACAAATGAACATAGTGACTGTCAGGAACAGATTCGCAAGGAGAGAGTGGTCACGAGTGAGGGAGCAGGTCACGGGCCTGGCGACCGTTGCACCCAGTCACGTCCGTGAACCCTGGCACCGCCGCTGCTGTACCCGCACCGCCGTTGTCCTCATCATGAAGTCAGAGTCACCGTCATCCATCAAGGAGATCCAAGGAAGAGAGTGGGAGAGTGCACGCACGGGAGGGAGACCGCCGCGCCTTCGTCATCACTCCTCGCCACCACTGCCGTCGGAAACCGCCACTGAAGTCTTTTTTTTTCCCTGGGTAAGCCTTATCGTCTTTGAAACCTTTGAAATCAGTCTTCCGTCATAGCCTATTAGAGTTACTGAGATGATGGTAACATATGATTGAGTGGCGGTTCATGCATGTTGAGTTCAGTAGTCGTGCATGCAACATCAAGCTGTCGCGTCATCAACGGAGTCGCCGTCGTTCCATTTTCTCGGCTATTCGTAAGTTCAGTAGGCTGTTCCCTGTTCCAATTTCTTTTAGTTGCTATTATGTGATATGTTTCTAAGGTCATTGCAACGTTAATGCTTTAGGTTTGAGTTCAGTTCTCACGTGTCGTGATTAAAATTGTTGTGGATGCGGCTGCCGCGGATTGTGCGCTAAGAGAAAATGTTTTCTTGACGCGTTTGGTTTTTAGGTTTTGGCTTGTTGAGGTAAGGGCCTTTTCAGAAAAACATATTCTATAAATTGGAATTATTATATATGGATATTATGTGGTAAAGATGTATCCTTGAGTGATTGGATAAGTCTTATGTAATGTTGGTTGTCTTGGATGAATATGAATGCTTGTTTGACTGGATTATTATTCTATTTTGTAAAATAAACTGTTCTTGAAGTACTTCTTTAAAGTTGGTTCTTAAAAGTTTTGAAATCAAGTTAATCTGTTGGAAATTGGTTTGAGTTTGAATTGGTGCTCTTGATATCTGAAAATGAAACCAACTTGATTTTGAACTAACTTGGTTTTGAACTTGTGAGAGAGGGTTGTGGAATGGTTTGATTGGGACCCAGAAAGGGTGGCAAAGTCCGAGTTTTAGGGGAGATGCTGTCGAAATTTCTGTAAAATTTGAGACTTTATTTGAAGATGTTATTTAGGAAATTATGAATTTAAGGCCTTAACTATTTTACTTGCAATTGTGAATTTAAGACTTTTATTATCTTTACTTGAATTATTTATGAAAGTGCTAAAATTATGTTTTGAAAGAATTTTTTAAAAAAAGACTATGACTTGGCTTTGTTTTCTAAGGAAAGCATTCTATTTTTTGGTGCAAGCCATTTGGAAGAGAATTATGTTTTAAAGTTGTTTAAAGGGTGGAAAGAGTTTATGTTTTTGGATTTGACTTAAACACGGTTTATGTTTTTTAATTTGACTTAAAAGATTTCAGTTACAGGAGTTTTAGTGACTTTGAAAGAACTTGGGTTTCGATTTATAAACCTCAATTTTCGGCAGTTTAGAAAAGTTTTGAAGTATTCTTTGAATTTTGATTTAGCAAAACTAAAATGATTTCTGAGCCGTTGGAAACGATTCAGATTTTTGTCATGGGGTTGAAATTGGTTTTGGTTCAAGTAAAAGAAATTGTATTGAAAATGTGGTTGGAGTAATTGATTATATGACTCGGTTTGGCTTAGATTCTATTTTTATTACTTACATCAGGAATCCAAGGTTTTAAGGATTTTAAACAAACTTGAGGAAATGAATTATGTTATCCTCCCTTAAAGACTTGAGACACTTCTGAGGAACTTTTGTTATCAAATCATGTTTTAGAATAAATGATTTTAAATCTCTCTGAAAGGACTTTTGATTTGGTGTGGTTTTTGAAAGGTTATGGAAGGATGATGAGGAAGGTCTTATTTTTGGAAGGAGGGAATTATGTTTGAGGAAAAATGGCTTATAAGCTTGAAACTATTTGAGAAATAGGGATTTTAAAGCAAAGGCGGGAAGGAATTGATTTTTTATTTCAAAGTAAAGTGATTTGCGAAAAAGTGATTTATGACTTGAATGATGATTTTATGGGTTTGATGATGTTGGGTGGTGGAAGTGCTGTTACGTTATGAGCCAGATGGTTGTATATGATAATGAATTATGGCTGATTGTAGAGTATGTTATGAGCCGGATGGCTAAGTATCAATATGGATGATTATTGAGTTGATAAGGTGATTGTTGCACTTCCACTTATCTGAGATACGAGTTCCCTGGGTAAAAGCAGTGGCTAGCCACCACGTATTCTAAGTTGAGACTCGATACTCTGCTGACCCCATGTTGTAAGTGTGGCCGGACACTATGAAATTCCGGATGAGCTCGCCCTCGTGGATGAACACCAGTGTGGGTGTTATATGATTATGATTATATTGAGAATAACTCGAGTTAGGGATGCATGACAGGAGGACAGTCCAATGGTTAGCTACCAGTACTTGCCGGGTTGGCTTTGTAACCGATAAATGAGACTCATCAGCCACTAGGACAGGCATTCATCATATGTATCTATGTGATATTATTTGGCTGTGCATATTGTACTTGGTTTGCCTATATGAATAATTATGTTTAATTGCTATTTGCTCTACTTGAAGTAATTGTTTGTTTGTGCTTGAACTTTCCTACTTGTGTTTGTGACTGAAATTATGTTGGATTGTGGTGATTGGTTGTTGTTTGGATTGTTTGAACCTAGGGCCGTGGTTGATCATGAGGTGGGTCGAAGGCCATGTTTGGCTTGTGTTTCTAGTTTAGAAAAGTATGAAAAACTAAACTGGTTCAGCATAGACTTAATGAACCTATACTTGGAACAGGTTGGTCATTCATACTATCTAGGAAAAACCTTTTGAAAGTCTTTTGAATTTTGAAGAAATAACAGTTTCCTCTTTCATAAAAGATTTCATAATTTTAATGGTAAATTATCGGGTTTTGAAAGTATGCATAAGATGGTTATTGATCACTGTAACGATTTTATTTCACGTATCCTATTGTAGTAATTCTCAAAAACCTTCTACTGAAAACCCTTTCGAGGACGATGTTCTCACTCCCCTACAGGTCTTTTCTCTTTTTAGGTTATGGATGATGAGGTTCTGAAGGGCTTATTTCTTTCTGCTTAGACGATATTTTGGATTGTTTTAGTATTTATGTTTCTCTCGCCTTAAATTTTGCAAGTTCTATGAGAGGGATAGGTTTTTGATATGAAATACTTGTAAATTAATAATAAGTACTTATAAGTATTCTTTATGAGTATTGTAAGTTATATTGTATGTATGGAGGTATGTTGCCTATCAAAAAGGAATTTGGAGCGGTAATACGGTTTAAAGTTTTAGCAGGCTCATGTTTATGTATTAAATACTCTGAGAGTCATCGTAACACCAGAGCTATCAGAGTCGCGCAGCCAGAAGCGTTAGCCTTGATAGTTAGGGTGTTACATTATGGTATCAGAGCTGTCTTTCTTGTAGAACCTTAGGAATGTACTGACTATTGGTGGACGAAATTGTGATTTATGCGTTCTTTGGATTTTGAATGAAAGCTTTATTATGGCACTGGTTGAATTCACAACTCCGTTCAACTAACCAGCAAGTGTACTGGGTCGTCCAAGTAATAAACCTTACGTGAGTAAGGGTCGAATCCACAGAGATTGTTGGTATGAAGCAAGCTATGGTCACCTTGTAAATCTCAGTTAGGGAGATTAAAGGGTAATTGTGATTATTGGAATAAATGAATAAAAAGGAATAATAAAAGGGATAGAATACTTATGCAGATTCATTGGTGGGAATTTCAGATAAGCGGATGGAGATGCTGTAGAGCCCAGGGACGCCTGCTCTCCTACTGCTTCTACTCAATCCTTCTTACTCCTTTCCATGGCAAGCTTTGTATAGGGGTTCACCATCAACTGTGGCTACTTTCTTCCTCTCGGGGAAATACCCTGTGCGGCTGTCACTCGCACAGCTAACCAGTCTGGAGGCATCACCCATGAATGATGGCTACATCCCATCCTCGCAGTGAAAACTAATGCTCACGCACTCTGTCACAGTACGGCTAATCACCGGTTGGTTCCCTCCCCTACTGGAATAGAATCCCTCTTTTGCGTCTGTCACTAACGCCCAGCAGGTTACAAGTTTGAAGCACGTCACAGTCATTCATTACCGGAATCCTACTCGGAATACCACAGACAAGGTGAGACTTTCCGGATCCT
>NC_029781.3:38357360-38358145 GCF_000817695.3 Arachis duranensis
AAGTTGACCCTTCTTGTGTAGGGGCGTTCATCACCTTGCATCATGGGTAGATGAAACGCCAACCTCACATTTTCCGGACTGAAATCTAAGTATTTCCCCCGAACCATTGTGAGATAGTTCTTTGGGTTCGGGTTCATACTTTGATCATGGTTCCTTGTGATCCATGCATTAGCATAGAACTCTTGAACCATCAGTAATCCGACTTGTTGCATGGGGTTGGTTATGACTTCCCACCCTCTTCTTTGGATTTCATGTCGGATTTCCGGATACTCATTCTTTTTGAGCTTGAAAGGGACCTCGGGGATCGCCTTCTTCTTTGCCACAACATCATAGAAGTGGTCTTGATGGCTTTTGGAGATGAATCTCTCCTTCTCCCATGACTCGGATGTAGAGGCTTTTGCCTTCCCTTTTCCTTTTCTTGAGGAAATTCCGGTCTTAGGTGCCATTGATGGTGAATGAAAAATAAAAAGCTTAGGCTTTTTACCACACCAAACTTAAAATTTGCTCGCCCTCGAGCAAAAAGAAAAGAAGAGTAGAAGAAGAAGAAGAGAATTTGGAAGAGAGGGAGAGAAGTGGGTTCGGCTATATGGGAGAAGAAGGGGTTGTGTTGTGTGAAAATGAAGAAGAAAGGAAAGGTATTTATAGGGAGGGGGGGTATAGGTTCGGCCAATTTGGGTGGGAATGGGTGGGAAATTGATTTTGAATTTTGATGAAGGTAGGTGGGGTTTATGAGGAAGAGTGGTTTGATGTGAATGGTGAATGGGGTAATTGGGAAGAGGAATTGA
>NC_029781.3:38358281-38359192 GCF_000817695.3 Arachis duranensis
ATTAAAAGAAAAGGTAGGTGGGGATCCTGTGGGGTCCACAGATCCTGAGGAAGGGATCCTGTGGGGTCCACAGATCCTGAGGTGAAAAGAAATACCATTCCTTCACCATATAGGCGTGTAAATTGCCTTCATGCATCATTCTGGCGTTTAAACGCCCATTGGTGCATGTTCTGGGCGTTAAACTCCCATGTAATGCATGTTTCTGGCGTTGAACGCCAGTTTCATGCTTGTTTCTGGCGTTCAGCGCCAGATTGCCCTCTGTGTGCACATCCTGGCGTTAAACGCCAGGTTGTTGCTTGTTTTGGGCGTTCAGCGCCAGAAAGATGCTCTGTTCTGGCGTTGAACGCCAGCCAGATGCATCTTACTGGCGTTGAACGCCAGTCTGTGCTTCCTCCAGGGTGTGATTTTTTTTTGCTGTTTTTGATCCTGTTTTTAATTTTTTTTCGTGATTCCTCATGATCATGTACCTAATTCAACACAAAAATAACACCAAAACAAAATAAAATAAAATTAGATAAATAAAATTGGGTTGCCTCCCAACAAGCGCTTCTTTAATGTCAATAGCTTGACAGTGGCTCTCATGGAGCCACAAGATGATCAGGTCAATTTATTGTGTTGTCTCCACACCAAACTTAGAGTTTGGATATGGAATTTGAACATCAAACTTAGAGTTTGGTTGTGGCCTCACAACACCAAACTTAGAGTTTGACTGTGTGGGCTCTTCTTGACCTTGAACTGAGAGAAGCTCTTTGTGCTTACTCTTTTTTGTCACAGAGGGATGGCCATGTGCCTGAAACACAAGGTATTCCCCATTCAATTGAAGGACTAACTCTCCTCTGTGAACATCTATCACAGCTTCTGCTGTGGCTAGGAAAGGTCTTCCAAGGATGATGCATTCATCCTCTTCCTTC
>NC_029781.3:38359633-38360003 GCF_000817695.3 Arachis duranensis
AATGATTCCCAGCTTCTCCATTACAGAGAGTGGCATCAGATTTATCCCTGACCCAAGATCACATAGAGCTTTTTCAAAGCTCATGGTGCCAATGGTGCAAGGTATTAAGAACTTGCCAGGATCTTGTTTCTTTTGAGGTAGAGTTTCCTGAATCCAAGCATCTAAGTCACTAATGAGCAAGGAAGGTTCACTTTCCCAAGTCTCATTACCAAATAGCTTGGCATTCAGCTTCATGATAGCTCCTAGATATTGAGCAACTTGCTCTCCAGTCACATCTTCATCTTCTTTAGAGGATGAATATTCTTCAGAGCTCATGAATGGCAGAAGGAGATTTAATGGAATCTCTATGGTCTCTAGGTGAGCCTCAGAT
>NC_029781.3:38360103-38361232 GCF_000817695.3 Arachis duranensis
ATAACAATCAAGGCACAAGAGGCAGCGACATTTTGATTGCAAGCATAAGAAGGTGTGCACAATACTTTGCATAAAGAATAAATGGCACACCAAACTTAGTGTGACACTTTCACTTGGAATTAATGCAAGTATCTTGTAAGAATTAGAATGAAATTTTGTTGCATAGCAACACAAAACTTAGAATGCAACCATATGTCAATTTATTTGAACTAAAACTTAAATAAAAGAAACTGTTATATGTTAAATACAATCACCAAATGAAGAGTCTGTCATGAATAAGGATGTTTTGGTGATGTATTAACAAAAACAGTTAATGAAAGAAAGAATTAAAAATAAGTAAATAAATGAAACAAAGAGAAAACAAAAATTATCCAACTAAGAAGAAGAAAAATAACACTGCAAAAGGCAATATGATTATGCAGACAAGTGATGTTGCTTGAATGATTTGCATAGAAAATAAGTGGCACACCAAACTTAGAATCTTGGTGTGTCACTTTCATTTTTGATTTGATGCAATCATCCAAAAAGATTGAAAATAATTTGTTGCAAGGCAACACCAAACTTAGAATGTAATCATATGCCAATTTATTGAAATTTAAACAAACCACAGAAAGAAAACAAAGCGGAGAAGAAATGTTACCTACGGTTGGGTTACCTCCCAACAAGTGCTCTTTTAGTGTCATTAGCTTGACATGTTGTTCCTCACTTTCTTCCTCTTCTTCCAATTGGTTAAGAGGAATGACCTCAAAGGAGGAAAAGATTCAGCTAGTGTCCCTTGTCTTGGCCTTTCCTCAGCAAGCTTCCTTTTGCAAATGGCTTGATTGATCTTGCTTGCTGGTTCAGGGACATGATTGGTGCTTTTGTTAGTTGCCTTCACTTCTTGGATGTTAAGACATGGTTGCTGTGTGATTTTTGGAGTTTGATCTTCATCCAGAGCCTTTTGAATTGGTGGTTCAATGAGCTTGTCCTTCATGTGCCTCTCTGTTTCCCTTGAGTTTGGACGTTCTTGATTATCCTCCTCACTAGCTTGTTCTTCCACTTCCTCTTTTACACTCAACATTTGCTTTAATAGCTCTTTCATGGAGGAGGTTTGTTGATCTTCCCAAGCTTTCTTCATCTCCTCTTCATA
>NC_029781.3:38364855-38366024 GCF_000817695.3 Arachis duranensis
AATATAAAGACAATCATGCAATTTAAAGTGCTGGAAATAAATGAGAGGAAAAGGAACTTTACAACCTTGTAGTTCATCTTCATTATTGTTGTCCTTTTTCTCCAATTCTTCCCTTTCCCTTGCCAACTTAGAGTGCTTGCTCATCCTCAAGCAACAATTAGAACAATGGCTATGGGGCTAAGATGGATCATGAATGTCTTACACAATGAAATGTTAGTAGCACATGTGTTTTAAGCAAGCAAAAATGAAAGATAACAATCAAGGCACAAGAGACAGCGACATTTGATTGCAAGCATAAGAAGGTGTGCACAATACTTTGCATAAAGAATAAGTGGCACACCAAACTTAGTGTGACACTTTCACTTGGAATTAATGCAAGTATCTTGTAAGAATTAGAATAAAATTTTGTTGCATAGCAACACAAAACTTAGAATGCAACCATATGTCAATTTATTTGAACTAAAACTTAAATAAAAGAAACTGTTATATGTTAAATACAATCACCAAATGAAGAGTCTGTCATGAATAAGGATGTTTTGGTGATGTATTAACAAAAACAGTTAATGAAAGAAAGAATTAAAAATAAGTAAATAAATGAAACAAAGAGAAAACAAAAATTATCCAACTAAGAAGAAGAAAAATAACACTGCAAAAGGCAATATGATTATGCAGACAAGTGATGTTGCTTGAGTGATTTGCATAGAAAATAAGTGGCACACCAAACTTAGAATCTTGGTGTGTCACTTCCATTTTTGATTTGATGCAATCATCCAAAAAGATTGAAAATAATTTGTTGCAAGGCAACACCAAACTTAGAATGTAATCATATGCCAATTTATTGAAATTTAAACAAACCACAGAAAGAAAACAAAGCGGAGAAGAAATGTTACCTACGGTTGGGTTACCTCCCAACAAGTGCTCTTTTAGTGTCATTAGCTTGACATGTTGTTCCTCACTTTCTTCCTCTTCTTCCAATTGGTTAAGAGGAATGACCTCAAAGGAGGAAAAGATTCAGCTAGTGTCCCTTGTCTTGGCCTTTCCTCAGCAAGCTTCCTTTTACAAATGGCTTGATTGATCTTGCTTGCTGGATTAGGGACAGAATTGGTGTTCTTGCTAGTTGCCTTCACTTCTTTGGATTCAAGGCTTGGTTGCTGTGTGATTATTGGAGT
>NC_029781.3:38367760-38375686 GCF_000817695.3 Arachis duranensis
ATGTTGCTCCCAGGAGGCTGCCCTGCCCTTGTGGAGGGCAGGGCAGGATTTGGTGCGTGCGTCCTTGGTGCGAGCGTGGTGTGGGCTTGGAGTGTGAAGATGCTGCCCTGCCCTTGTGGAGGGCAGGGCAATGTTGCCTTGCATGTGTGTCTTGCGCACTCACTTCCTTGGACCGTGTCATGATGCGCTCCTCACTCCCCTTAGGTGCTTGGTTCGAAACATGGTGAAAGCACTTGAGGAGCAATTTTTCCTTGATTTTCCATGAAGGGAGCACGACATTGCCCTGCTCTCCAAGAGGGCAGAGCAGAAAATTGGGCGCTATTTTGCTTTGGAGTGAGGCTCCAGCTTCGAGCCTTGGTGGAAGCACATTGGTTTATTTTCGCTTATTTTTTGCCCTTAAAGATGCCTTTCGTTCCTGCCTTAATTTTATGTCAAATATGGATTGCTATATATCGTTGGAAAGCTCTGAATGTCAGCTTTCCAACGCAACTGGAAGCACATCAATTGGACGTCTGTAGCTCAAGTTATAGCCCTTTGAAGGAGGCATGGTCATGCTGTGAGCGCCCAGATTTTAACTTAGCGAAAATTTGCTTCATCCTCACTTTGCTTCATCATGATTCTGCCCTGCCCTTGGCAAGGGCAGGGCAGTGTGCGTGCTGGTTGTTTTCTTCCTTGATTTGGTCATGGGCCACCCTTTTAAAAGTGTGGCCTAAGGCTCCAAAGTGTGCTCCAACTTCAAAGTGTGTCCCAAAGCTCTTTTTTTCTCCTTTTTTTGTGCTTCTTTGCTTCTTTTTCTTCTTATTTCCTACAAGATTTATAAAATTAAAATATCAAGAAAATATATCATTTAAGTACAAAAGCATTCAATATTTAAGCACAAATCATCAATTTCTTGTATGAAAAAGCATAGAAAAATAGGTATATGATGACATGTCATCACCTGTACTTTTACTGGTTTATGAAACTACACTTACTTTAAATACTAGTTGACTTTCTAATAATTTTACTACAGTTCCAAAGCATATCTTTATTTGATTATGTATTTAGGTATTTTTCTAAATTCTGAAAAGAAAAGATTTTTTGCTTTTACTCCAGTTGATTTTCGTTTGATAAACTTCACCTAATTTATTTTTTATTTGAGTTTGGTTTAGCATACTACATTTTTTATGCCACTGTTGTTCTTTTGAAAATGTTGGACTGATATGTTTCTTCTTATGAACGGATCATTCTTTCTTAAGCTTTTCATCTCTATGAATCTCATACTTGATTTTGTTTTTAATCATTCTTCTACCTCTTGTGAGCACTACCATCAATCCAACTTCCCTTCTCTTGTGAATCTCATCCTTATATGAGTCAACTTGATTTATTTCAATTTTGTGTATCGTTTATCCTCTCATTATTTTTGCCAGAGTTCTTAGTCAAAGATTCTTTCTCGAGAATTGCTATTGATGAGTTGATTCCTTTTAGTACGTCCTAATCTTCTTGAATGTTTTTGTGAGGTAGTGATTTCAAGTATAATCTCGGAGTTTTGTTTTGAACTTTTTAAACATGTTTTGATTCCTCTTTAAGGATATTTTAAGTCAAATTTTTCTATTGCTTGATTGTAATTGAAACCATTCTTCAATTTTTGACAAAGTTGTTTTAAAGTTGGCATGCGATATTTTAAATAAAGTTTTGAAAAGCTTCCTTATTTAGTAGAAACCTGCCCGTTTGTAACGCACTACTTATTTCCTTTACCAACTTATAAGTAAATTTTTACCTCAGATTTTCTTTTCAAAATAGAGTTTAACTTCCTCTTTCGTCATTGCCATAATTTTTATACACGCTTGTTTGAATATGAACTTTGAGAATTTTTGAACAAGCATTTGATTTTCTTTCGAGTTTTATGAATTACTTTTGGTTAAGTTGTACACCTAACTACCTTTCTAAAATATTTGAGGAAATATTTTAGCTCTTAGCCAAACCCATGTTCATTTTGTTTTAAAACTCTACATAATCTACTTCAACATGGAATTGTATTAAAGTAATGCCACATTTATACTTTTCTTATTCTTTTACAAGGTGTTTGTTGCGCACCTTTTCTTTGGAAACATAAAATAGTTTTTGAAAAGTTTTTCACTCTTCATGAGCAACGCATTCAAAAGTATTTTAATCCTACTCTTGAGTCTTGTAAGCTCTCTTTTTAGTTTTAGGCATTCTGCTTTTGTAAACCTTATACTTTTTTGACTCAGCTTGATTTTGTTCAAACTACTATGCTACCTTTTCTTTTATCATTCCTATCAGACTTCTTTGATTCGGGTGTTATTTTTTGAGGTTGCCAAAGTGATTTTCTTTCCGTCATTCTTCACTCCTTGTACATTCTTAATTACTTGTGATCTCATCAATCCTTTCAAGCTCTTGCGGTTTTTGTCCTTGCCACTTGTCCTTTTCCAAGGTCTTGTATCCTTCTGAATAAACTCGAGGAATGCCTTAGAGTCACGTATGACCGTTAGGCATAGCAAGGGAAGCGTTAGTCTCTTTAGAATGCAGTTCGTGAACGTGAAAAGATGGAGCGGTAAGTGTGCAACGTTATGAGGAGTTGTGGGGTTTTGTTCCTTGCAAGAGAGTTTCCAGGTGTTAGGTTTGTGACCGGTTATAGGGTCATAAAGCAACTGATGGAGTTGGAAAGTTAAAATTCTGAAGTGTACGATATCTGTGAGCGAACATTATATCCGTTGCCTTAATACCAGCCTGCTTTGTAGCCTTTTGCCACTTTAAATACCGCCCTACTTTGTGAATGCCTATCTTATAAAACTTGCCCTCTATTGTGTTTTTCCAATTTTGATAAAGTCTTGAAACTATATAACATCTATGCATTGAGCCTTCTTGAATCTTTTGCCTTACATCATACCTTACCTTTATATTTAAATCTTATGGTTATTTGGAATTTGAACATTTATATATATGCTAAGATTTCTTACTTTTCTAGAAAGTATTTAAAAGTAGAGTACTAAGACTATGTATTATATTATATATTACTTGAATTTTCGAGGGCGAAAGTTTTTATAACTGGGGTAGGATGTAAAACCCCACATTTTGGAAAGTTATTAATAAATTATTTATGATTTATTATAATTACTTGAGATTAGATTTTTGAGATTTTGATTATTTTATATGTCTTAATTTAAATATTTTTAACCTTATTTTATAAATAAAGGAAAATTAATTTACTTATCTCCAATTCTTATTAAATTGGTATTTAATTGAAAATAATTTACAAATTGGTAATTAAAAGGTGTTTTAAAGATGGATACTTTATATTTAATTTGATTTTTAATTATTATTCTACTCTTTAATTATTTTATAAAATTACACTACTATTTCCTTTTTTTTTTTGTAAAAACCCCTAACCTAACCCACACCACCCCAAAACCCTAACTCTACACTCACCTCTCCGCTCACCCCTCACACATGGCACTCACACTCCCACAAGCACACACACACGCAGAAACACCAGAAAAAGAATGAAGAAAGAAAGAAAAAGAAAGAAGAATGGGGAAAGGGGAAGGGGCTACAAAGAAGGAGAGGAGGAGAGCAAGAAGACCGCGCCGGTATAAGGAGCTCGCCCACCACCGCCACATTGCTTAGGACCGCCGCCTTGCCACAGCCACCGTCCATCCCGCCGCACCACGCCATGTCGCCGTCAGGAACAGAGTTGCAAGGTGACAGTGGTCGCAAGTGAGGGAGCAGGTCGCAGGCCTAGGGACCACTGCACCCAATCACATCCGTAAACCCCACCACCGCCGCTGCTGTACCCCGCCGCAGTTGTGCTCATCGTGAAGTCAGAGTCACTGTCATCCATGGAGGAGATCCGAGGAAGAGAGTGGGAGAGTGCACACAGGTTAGGGAGACCACCACGCCTTTGTCGCCGTTCCTCGCTGCCTCTGCCACCGGAAACTGCCATTGAAGTCCTTTTTCCTGGGTAAGCCTTATTGTCTCTGAAACATTTGAAATCAGTCTTTTGTCATAGCCTGTTAGAGTTACTGAGATGATGGTAATATAGGATTGAGTTGCGGTTCGTGCATGCTGAGTTCAGTAGTTGATGAGCGGATATTTTATACACATTTTGACATCACTTTCATATAGTTTTTAGTAGTTTTTATTTAGTTTTTATTAAGTTTTTAGAGGTTTTAGTGTTAAAATCACATTTGTGGATTCTACTATGAGTTTTTGTATTTTTATACAATTTCAGGTATTTTCTGGCTGAAATTGGGAGCTGGAGCAGAATTTTGATTCAGAGACAGAGAAAGCACTACATATGTTGTTGTTGACAAGCCATCTTATGCTAGTTTTACTAGCATTTTTCTTTTCTTTTATTAGGTTTATTACACTTTCTTGCATGATAAGTAAGTAATCAGAGTGCAATTTCACATTTACCTTGACACAATTAAACATTGTTGATTTTATGCAAAATCATGAGATTTATACACAATTTAGTTGATTATTATGAATGATGTAAAACCTTGTGATTTTGGCTAGGCTTTGATTGCTTGATTGGTTAATTTTCGGTGCATTATGATGAAAAGAAAAAGGCAGAGAAGCAAGGTTAAAATGAACGCTGCGATCATTTGATGAACGCTACGTTCACACGCGATGCGCACGCGTACCAGGCGCTTCCACGTGGATGAGCAATTTAGAAATCCACGCGTACGCACGCATGGCGTGCACGCGTGGATTGAAGATTAACGTTCATAAGAAATGAATGCTACATTCACTTGGAGCAAACTCCTGAGATACTTTCAAGTTTGAATTCGAAGATGGGCATCGACGCGCACGCGTACATGGCGTGCATGCGTCGATATGACAAGAGTGGTGATGGGCGCAGACACATACATGACGCTGGACGTAGAAGTGGCACTTCATCATCCACGCGCACGAGCACAAGACGCGCACATGTGGACAGCGTTCATGGCGCGAACGTAGCGTTCAGTTCATGAACGCTACCAAGGACACAGACGCACACATGGTACGCGTGAACATGGTTGAGGCAGAAGACAGCATCGATGCGCACACATGCAATACACGCATGCGTCGATAGGGAAAAAGCCAGGGACGTGCACGCACCAAGGGTGCACACGCATCGGTGAATGAACGCATCGTTCACTCTAAGAACGCTACGTTCTCCTAAAGCAACCCTCAAACCACACCAGATGAGAACCCATTCTGATCTGTTTCATCAAAGGCCAGAAAGCCCACTTCAAGTACTGGGATGACAAAATTAGAAAATGTATAAATAGGAGAACATTCAATTTCATTAGGGACCTTCTCTTGGGATATTTTGATTTTTAGCCTTCTTTTAGTTATTTCTTGGAATTTTTAGATCTGAGTTTATTTTTTTATTTATGTTCATCATTTTCTTATCCTGCAATTGATTTTCTATTTTGGGTTCTAGAGCAATTATGAACTAAACCCCACCTTCATTAGGGGGAGGAGCTCTATTGTAATTCCCATGAATCAATGATATTCTTCTTCTTCTCAATTCATCTTTGTAGCTATTGGGTACCTTCGGTTTTGATTTAGAATTCTTCACTCAGGAAGGAGGTTGAATTCCTGAATGCTTGTGTGAGCCTCTGAAGGGGAATCACTTGCATTAGAATTGGAGCTCTATCCTTCACTCCTCTCTTGATCGATACCATTCGGGAGGAATTGAGATCTTGGGAGTTATTGTGGCTTATGGATGAGAGATTTGCACTTAACCTCTTCTCATGACAATTGGATCAAGGAATGGGCAAGATTGATTGTGATTTGAGAGATTAGATTGCCAAGGAATTGGGATCCAATCATTTTTAATCTGCCATAGATCTACTAGATGATTGAGAAAGAAGTTGAGACCCAGTTGATTCATGAAGGATTATAGTATCTCCAATCCCTGATGAATCACTTCCTTTGAATTTCCTTCACTTTGATTCCTCTGCACTTGCTGCAACATACATTTGTTAGTTCTGTTTGATTCCCAATACCCAAATCCCCTTATTATTCATGCAATTTGAGTTTCCTTGCTATTTTGTATTCCTGCACTTTTCATTCCTGTATTTTAAGATTCAGCTCTTTACTTTTCTTTCACTTTAAGATTCAGCAATTTTAATTTCTTGCACCTTAAGTTTCTGTCAAATTTATTTTTATGCCATTTACTTCCTGCCAATTTACTTTCAGCAATCTAAATTCCTTGTCATTTACTTTCTGTTAAATCAATTTGATGGACGAAATTGTGATCCTCAAAGTTGGTCTCTTTGTATTTGTATGAAATCAAAAATACCGCAAAGAGATCATGGTGTGATAAATTGGGATCTTAATAATCCCTGGTGTGATCATAACTCCGTTCATCTTAACCAGCAAGTGTACTGGGTCATCCAAGTAATACCTTACGTGAGTAAGGGTCGATCCCACAGAGATTGTTGGTATGAAGCAAGCTATGGTCACCTTGTAAATCTCAGTTAGGCAGATTAAATTGGTTTATGATGAGTTCGAAAATTAATAATAAAAAGAAAATAAAAGGGATAGAAATACTTATGTAAATCAATAGTGGAAATTTCAGATAGGCGTATGGAGATGCTGTGCTCCTCTTAAATCTCTACTTTCTTATTACATTCATCCAATCCTTCTTACTCCTTTCCATGGCAAGCTGTATGTAGGGCATCACTGTTGTCAATGGCTACATCCTATCCTCTCAGTGAAAATGGTCCTATGCTCTGTCACAGCACGACTAATCATCTGTCGGTTCTCAATCAGGTTGGAATAGAATCCTTTGATTCTTTTGCATTTGTCATCACGCCCAGCCTTCAGGAGTTTGAAGCTCGTCACAGTCATTCAATCCCAGAATCCTACTCGAAATACCGTAGACAAGGTTTAGACTTTCCGGATCCTCATGAATGCCGCCATCTATCTAGCTTATACCACGAAGATTCTGTTGGGGAATCTAAGAGATATGCGCCTGGCCTAAAGTAGAACGGAAGTGGTTGTCAATCACGCGTGTTCATAGGTGAGAATGATGATGAGTGTCACGGATCATCACATTCATCAAGTTGAAGTGCAACGAATATCTTAGAATAGGAATAAAAGAGAATTGAATAGAAAATAATAGTAATTATATTGAAACTTGAGCTACAGTAGAGCTCCACACCCTTAATCTATGGTGTGCACAAACTCCACCGTTGAAAATACATAAGTGAAAGGTTCAGGCATGGCCGAATGGCCAGCCCCCTGAATGATCAAGAGACCGAATGATCAAAGACTACAAAGTCAAAAGATTAAACTGAAGGCTTTTCTTGGAGTTGAACTCCAAGTTATAACGTGTTTTGGGCGTTCAACTCCGGGTTGTGACGTGTTTCTGGCGTTTAACTCCAGACAGCAGCATGTACTTGGCGTTGAGCGCCACTTTACGTCTTCAATTTCCGAATAAAGTATGGACTATTATATATTGCTGGAAAGCTCTGGATGTCTAATTTCCAACGCGGTTGAGAGCGCGCCATTTTGAGTTCTGTAGCTCCAGAAAATTTATTTTGAGTGAAGGGAGGTCAGATTCCAACAACATCAGCAATCCTTTTGTCAGCCTTTTTCAGAGTTTTGCTCAAGTCCCTCAATTTCAGCCAGAAATTATCTGAAATCACAGAAAAACACACAAACTCATAGTAAAGTCCAGAAATGTGAATTTAACATAAAAACTAATGAAAACATCCCTAAAAGTAGCTTGAACTTACTAAAAACTACCTAAAAACAATGCCAAAAAGCGTATAAATTATCCGCTCATCACAACACCAAACTTAAATTATTGCTTGTCCCCAAACAACCGAATATCAATTAGGATAAAAAGAAGAGAATATACTATAGATTCCAAAATATCAATGAATATTAATTCTAATTAGATGAGCGGGACTTGTAGCTTTTTGC
>NC_029781.3:38376888-38377149 GCF_000817695.3 Arachis duranensis
GCTATTTTGTAGAATTCATTGGAGATGACTTCACAAACTTCTACTTCCTCTCCAATCATGATGCTATGAATCATGATGGCCCGATCCACAGTAACTTCAGATCGGTTGCTAGTAGGAATGATAGAGCGTTGAATGAACTCCAACCATCCTCTAGCCACAGGCTTGAGATCCAGTCTTCTTAGTTGAACTGGCTTACCTTTGGAGTCTCTTTTCCATTGAGCTCCTTCCACACATATGTCCATAAGGACTTGGTCCAACCTT
>NC_029781.3:38377262-38381964 GCF_000817695.3 Arachis duranensis
TCGGGTTCATACTTTGATCATGGTTCCTAGTGATCCATGCATTGGCATAGAACTCATAAACCATTAAGATTCCGACTTGTTGCATGGGGTTGGTTAGGACTTCCCAACCTCTTCTTCGGATCCCATGTCGGATCTCCGGATACTCATTTTTCTTGAGCTTGAAAGGGACCTCAGGGATCACCTTCTTCTTTGCCACAACATCATAGAAGTGGTCTTGATGGCTCTTGGAGATGAATCTTTCCATCCCCCATGACTCGGAGGTGGAAGCTTTTGTCTTCCTTTTTCCTTTTCTAGAGGATTCTCCGACCTTAGGTGCCATTGATGGTAGTGGAAAACAAAAAAGATTGTGCTTTGACCACACCAAACTTAAAATATTGCTCGTCCCGAGCAATAGAAGAAAGAAGAGAAGAAGAAGAAGAAGAAGAGAATATGGTAGAGAGGGAGAGATGTAGGATCGGCCAAGGTGAAGAAGAGGGGGTTGTGTTGTGTGAAAATGAAGTAGAATAGAAGGGTATATATAGGGAGAGGGGGGAGTGTATGTTCGGCCATCTAGGGTGGGAATGGGTGGGAAAATGGTTTTGAATTTTTGAAGGTAGGTGGGGTTTATGGGGAAGAGTGGATGGATGTGAGTGGCGAAGGGGGTGATTGGGAAGAGGGATTGAGGTGATTGGTGAAGAGTGTTGGGAAGTGTGACATGGGGAATACTCATCACAAAATAGGATTAGGAGGTAAGGTGGGAATATAGTAGGTGGGGATCCTGTGAGATCCACAGATCCTGAGGTGATCCTGTGGGGTCCACAGATCCTGAGGTGTCAAGGAATTCCATCCCTGCACCAAATAGGCATTTAAAAATGCCTTTGCACACCATTCTGGCGTTTAAACGCCGAGTGGTGCATGTTCTGGGCGTTCAACGCCCATGTAAAGCATGTTTTTGGCGTTGAACGCCAGTTTCATGCTTGCTACTGGCGTTTAGCGCCAGCTTTTTCCTCTAGGCACATTCCTGGCGTTCAGCACCAGAATGTTGCTTGTTTCTGGCGTTCAGCGCCAGATTCATGCTCTGTTCTGGCGTTGAACGCCAGCCTGTGCTTCCTCCAAGGTGCGAATTTTTTTCTGCTATTTTTGCTTCTGTTTTTAATTTTTATGATTTTTTTCGTGACTCCACATGATCATGTACCTAATAAAACACAAAATAACAATAAAATAAAAATTAGATAAATAAAATTGGGTTGCCTCCCAACAAGCGCTTCTTTAATGTCAATAGCTTAACAGTGGCTTTCATGGAGCCACAAAGGTGATCAGGTCAATGTTGTATAGTTCCAACACCAAACTTAGAGTTTGGATATGGGATCTTAACACCAAACTTAGAGTTTGGTTGTGGCCTCACAACACCAAACTTAGAGTTTGACTATGGGGGCTCTTCTTGACTCTGAACTGAAAGAAGCTTTTCATGCTTACTCTCTTTTGTCACAGAGGGATGGCCATGTGCCTTAAACACAAGGTAGTCCCCATTCAATTGAAGGACTAATTCACCTCTGTTGACATCTATCACAGCTTCTGCTGTGGCTAGGAAAGGTCTTCCAAGGATGATGCAATCATCCTCTTCCTTCCTAATGTCTAAGATTATGAAATCAGTAGGGATGTAAAGGCCTTCAACCTTTACTAACACGTCCTCCACTATTCCATAAGCTTGTCTTAATGACTTATCTGCCAATTGTAATGAGAACAAGGCAAGTTGTACCTCAATGATCCCCCAGCTTCTCCATTACAGAGAGTGGCATAAGATTTATCCTTGACCCCAGATCACATAGAGCCTTTTCAAAGGTCATGGTGCCTATGGTACAAGGTATTAAGAACTTGCCAGGATCTTGTTTCTTTTGAGGTAGAGTTTGCTGAATCCAAGTATCTAGTTCATTAATGAGCAAGGGAGGTTCACTGTCCCAAGTCTCATTACCAAACAACTTGGCATTCAGCTTTATGATAGCTCCTAAATATTGAGCAACTTGCTCTTCGGTCACATCTTCATCCTCTTCAGAGGAAGAATAGTCTTCAGAGCTCATGAATGGCAGAAGGAGATTTAATGGAATCTCTATGGTCTCTATATGAGCCTCAGATTCCTGTGGATCCTTAATAGGAAACTCCTTCTTGCTTGAGGGACGTCCCAGGAGGTCATCCTCACTAGGATTTTTGTCCTCCTCCTCCCTTGTGCATTCGGCCATTTTGATTACATCAATGGCCTTGCACTCTCCTTTTGGATTCTCATCTGTATTACTTGGGAGGATACTGGGAGGAGTTTCAATGATTTTCTTACTCAGCTGGCCCACTTGTGCCTCCAGATTTCTGATGGAGGACCTTGTTTCACTCATGAAACTGAAAGTGGCCTTTGACAGATCAGAGACTAGATTGGCTAAATTAGAAGTGTTTTGTTCAGAATTCTCTGTCTGTTGCTGAGGAGATGATGGATATGGCTTGCTATTACTCAGCCTATTGCGTCCACCATTGTTAAAGCCTTGTTGAGGCTTTTGTTGATCCTTCCATGAGAAATTTGGATGATTTCTCCATGATGATTTATAGGTGTTTCCATAAGGTTCACCCATGTAATTAACCTCTGCCATGGTAGGGTTCTCAGGATCATAAGCTTCTTCAGAAGCTGCCTCTTTAGTACTGTTGGATGCATTTTGCCATCCATTCAGACTTTGAGAGATCATGTTGACTTGCTGAGTCAACACTTTGTTCTGAGCCAATATGGCATTCAGAGCATCAATTTCAAGAACTCCTTTCTTCTGAGGTATCTCATTATTCACGGAATTCCTCTCAGAAGTGTACATGAATTGGTTGTTTGCAACCATGTCAATGAGTTCTTGAGCTTCTTCAAGCGTTTTCTTTAGGTGAATAGATCCACCTGCAGAATGGTCCAATGACATTTTCGAAAATTTAGATAGACCATAATAGAAGATATCTAATATGGTCCATTCTGAAAACATGTCAGATGGACATCTTTTGGTCAGCTGCTTGTACCTTTCCCAAGCTTCATAGAGGGATTCACCATCCTTTTGCTTGAAGGTTTGAACATCCACTCTAAGCTTGCTCAGCTTTTGAGGAGGAAAGAATTTATCCAAAAAGGCTGTGACCAGCTTATCCCAGGAGTCCAGGCTATCCTTGGGTTGTGAATCCAACCATATTCTAGCTCTGTCTCTTACAGCAAAAGGGAAAAGCATGAGTCTGTAGACTTCAGGATCAACTCCATTCGTCTTTACAGTCTCACAAATCTGCAAGAACTCAGTTAAAAACTGGTAAGGATCTTCAGATGGAAGTCCATAAAACTTGCAGTTTTGTTGCATTAAGGAAACTAGCTGAGGTTTTAGCTCAAAATTATTGGCTCCAATGGCAGGAATAGAGATGCTTCTTCCATCAAATTTGGATGTTGGCTTTGTGAAGTCACCAAGCATTCTCCTTGCATTATTATTATTTTCGGCTGCCATCTCCTTCTCTTGTTCTAATATTTCTGAAAGGTTACCTTTTGATTGTTGTAACTTAGTTTCTCTTAATTTTCTCTTCAGAGTCCTTTCAGGTTCTGGATCAATTTCAACAAGAGTGCATTTATCCTTGTTCCTGCTCATATGAAAGAGAAGAAAACAAGAAGAGAAAGAGGAATCCTCTATGTCACAGTATAGAGATTCCTTTATGTTAGTAGAAGAAGAAAGGATAGAAGAAAGAAAAGTGAAGAATCCAAACTCAAGGGATAGATTGGGTTCGGATTTTTTTTTAGATGAAGAGAGGTGAAGAGAAGTATTAGTAAATAAATAATTAAATAGAATAAGAAAAGAGAGGGAAAATTTCGAAAATAATTTTGAAAAAGGGATTAGTAATTTTCGAAAATTAAAAATAAGATAAGATTAAAATTAAAATTTAAAACAAAAAGAATTTTTTGAAAAAAGAGATGAGATATTTTCGAAAATTAGAGAGGGAAAAGTAGTTAGGTGGTTTTGAAAAAGATAAGAAACAAACAAAAAGTCAAAGAGTTAGTTGAAAAAGATATTAAAATCAAATTTGAAAAGATAAGAAGATAAGAGGTTAGATAAGATATTTTGAAATCAAATTTTGAAAAAGATAAAATTTTTGAAAAAGATAAGATAAAGGATAAAAAGATTTAATTTTTAAAATTTTAAAATTACTTATTTCACTAACAAGAATCTACAAGATAAGATTCTAGAACTTAAAGATTGAACCTTTCTTAACAAGAAAGTAACAAACTTCAAATTTTTGAATCAATCACATTAATTGTTAGCTAATTTTCGAAAATATGATATAAAGATAAGAAAAAGATTTTGAAAATATTTTGAAAAAGATTTTTGAAATTTTTGAAAAATAGAAAAAAAATGAAAAAGATATAAATTTTTTTTTTTTGAAAAAGATTTTGAAAAGATAAGATTTTTAAAATTGAAAATTTGACTTGACTTGTAAGAAACAACTAATTTTGAAAATTTTTGACTAAGTCAACTCAAATTTTTGAAAATTATGAGAAAAATAAGGAAAAGATATTTTTTTATTTTTGAATTTTTAATTATGAGAGAGAAAAACACAAACATGACCCAAAACATGAAAATTTTGGATCAAAACACAAGATGCATGCAAGAACACTATGAATGTCAATATGAACACCAAGAACACTTTGAAGATCATGATGAACATCAAGAACATATTT
>NC_029781.3:38382221-38383800 GCF_000817695.3 Arachis duranensis
ATTTTCGAAAAATGCAAGAAAAATTTTTAAAGCATGCAATTGACACCAAACTTAAAATGACTCAAGACTCAAACAAGAAACACAAAATATTTTTTATTTTTATGATTTTATGATTTTTTTGTATTTTTATTAATTTTTTTCGAAAATAAATTTTGGAAAAACGAAAAAGAAAAGAAAAAAATTTTGAAAAAGATTTTTGAAAAAAAATTTTTGAAAAGAAAATTACCTAATCTGAGCAACAAGATGAACCGTCAGTTGTCCATACTCGAACAATCCCCGGCAACGGCGCCAAAAACTTGGTGGACGAAATTGTGATCCTCAAAGTTGGTCTCTTTGTATTTGTATGAAATCAAAAATACCCCAAAGAGATCATGGTGTGATAAATTGGGATCTCAATAATACCTGGTGTGATCATAACTCCGTTCAACTTAACCAGCAAGTGTACTGGGTCATCCAAGTAATACATTACGTGAGTAAGGGTCGATCCCACAGAGATTGTTGGTATGAAGCAAGCTAGTCACCTTGTAAATCTCAGTTAGGCAGATTAAATTGGTTTATGATGAGTTCGAAAATTAATAATAAAAAGAAAATAAAAGGGATAGAAATACTTATGTAAAGCAATAGTGGGAATTTCAGATAAGTGTATGGAGATGCTGTGCTCCTCTNNNAGGCGTATGGAGATGCTGTGCTCCTCTTGAATCTCTACTTTCTTATTACATTCATCCAATCCTTCTTACTCCTTTCCATGGCAAGCTGTATATAGGTCATCACCATTGTCAATGGCTACATCCCATCCTCTCAGTGAAAATAGTCCTATGCTCTGTCACAGCACGCTTAATCATATGTCGGTTCTCAATCAGGTTGGAATAGAATTCCTTGATTTTTTTGCGTTTGTCATCACGCCCAGCCTTCAGGAGTTTGAAGCTCGTCACAGTCATTCAATCCCAGAATCCTACTCGGAATACCATAGACAAGGTTTAGACTTTCCGGATCCTCATGAATGCCGCCTGAAACTTGAGGTACAGCAGAGCTCTACACCCTTAATCTATGGTGTGCAGAAACTCCACCGTTGAAAATACATAAGAAAAAGGTTCAGGCATGGCCGAATGGCCAGCCCTCTCCATGATCAAGTGACCGAATGATCCAGGACTTAAAGTGGTCAAAAGATGTCTAATACAATAGATAAATGTCCTATATATACTAGACTAGCTCCTAGGGTTTACATGAGTAAGTAATTGATGTATAAATCCACTTCCGGGGCCCACTTGGTGTATGCTTGGGCTGAGCTTGATCTATCCACGAGCTGAGGCTTTTCTTGGAGTTGAACTCCAGGTTATAACGTGTTTTGGGCTTTCAACTCCAGGTTGTGACGTGTTTCTGGCGTTTAACTCCAGACAGCAGCATGTACTTGGCGTTGAGCGCCACTTTACGCCATTGAGAGCGCGCCATTTTGAGTTCTATAGCTCCAGAAAATCCATTTCGAGTGCAGGGAGGTATGATTCCAACAGCATCAGCAGTCCTTTTGTCAGCCTTTTTCAGAGTTTTGCTCAAGTCCCTCAATTTCAGCCAGAAATTACCT
>NC_029781.3:38383919-38386449 GCF_000817695.3 Arachis duranensis
AAAACTAATGAAAACATCCCTAAAAGTAGCTTGAACTTACTAAAAACTACCTAAAAACAATGCCAAAAAGCGTATAAATTATCCGCTCATCACAATTCCACTCAATTCATCAATATTCGCCTAACTAAATTCATCACCTAACTAAAGTTGCTCAATCCTTCAATCCCTGTGGGATCGACCTCACTCTTGTGAGTTATTATTACTTGATGCGACCCGGTACACTTGCCAGTTAGATTGCGTGGAAATCCAATTTTCCCTCATCAGTTGTCCAAATTTGACCTGCCTGCATTCGGAAGAGCTTTTTTGGAGCTACATAAGTCCAAATGGAGCATTCTCAACGACTATGGAAAGCTGTGTTTCAGAGCTTTTTAGCAATATATAATAGTTCATACTTTACTTTGGATTAAAAATATATAATAGTCTATACTTTGTATGGTATTAGAAGGCCCAAAACTGGCATCCAACGCCAGCTTCCTGCCCCCTTCTAGGTGTCCAGCGCCCAAAGAGCTGAGCCCAGCGTCCAAAGGCCCAGAGAGGACCCCCTAGCTGGCATTCCACGTCCAAGAGACCTCAATGCACGTGGATCTCATCAAAGCTCAGCCCAAACACTCACCAAGTGGGCCCCAGAAGTGGATTTTAGTACTAAATAGATTGTTTTGCCCTTACTAGTCATCTGTTTAGTATTTAAAGGCTTATGTTTATGTAATTCGGATTATCTTCAACCCTATTTTCGTTTTACATTGTCTTCTACCTCAGTATGAGTTTCTAAACCTACTAGGTTGAGGGGAGGAGCCCTGATGAGTCCTATGAATTAATAAAAGTACTATTGTTTCTTCTTCGATCCGTGTTTGATTAACTCAAAGATGTATATCCGTTCTACATCACTATGAATGCGTTGAACTGGCAAAAGGTTATCACATTCTACATGGGTTTAGAGTGCATCTTTCATCAGACAATGATGAACCTCCAGCTTGAATATAAGTCTCTGATGAGCGGATAATTTATACGCTTTTTGGCATTATTTTTAGGTAATTTTTAATATATTACTTTTAGGGATGTTTTCATTATTTTTTATGCTAAATTCACATTTCTGGACTTCACTATGAGTTTTTGTGTTTTTCTGTGATTTCAGGCAATTTCTGACTGAAATTGAGGGACCTGAGCAAAACTCTGATAGGAGGCTGACAAAGGATTGCTGATGCTGTTGGAATCTGACCTCCCTGCACTCGAAATGGATTTTCTGGAGCTACAGAACTCCAAATGGCGCTCTCTCAACGGCTTTGGAAAGTAGACATCCAGAGCTTTCTAGAAATATATAATAGTCCATACTTTATTCGTGATTAAATGACGTAAACTGGCGCTCAACACCAGTTCCATGTTGCTGTCTGGAGTCAAACGCCAGAACACGTCACGAACCGGAGTTGAACGCCCAAAACACGTTACAACTTGGCGTTCAACTCCAAAAGAAGCCTCAGCTCATGGATAGATCAAGCTCAGCCCAAACATACACCAAGTGGGCCTTGGAAGTGGATTTATGCATCAATTACTTACTGTTGTAGCTAGTCTAGTATAAATAGGACAGTTTACTATTGTATTAGACATCTTTGGACGATTAGTTCTCAGATCATGGGGGCTGGCCATTCGGCCATGCCTGAACCTCTTTCACTTATGTATTTTCAATGGTGGAGTTTCTACACAGCATAGATTAATGGTGTGGAGCTCTGCTGTACCTCAAGTTTTAATGCAATTACTACTATTTTCCATCCAATTCGATTTATTCCTGTTCTAAGATATTCGTTGCACTTCAACTTGATGAATGTGATGATTCGTGACACTCACCATCATTTTCACCTATGAACGCGTGTGACTGATAACCACTTCCGTTCTACCTTAGACCGGGTGCATATCTCTTGGATTCCTTAATCAGAATCTTCGTGGTATAAGCTAGAATTGACGGCGGCATTCATGGGAATCCGGAAAGTCTAACCTTGTCTGTGGTATTCCGAGTAGGATTCCGGGATTGAATGACTGTGACGAGCTTCAAACTCTTGAAGGCTGGGCGTTAGTGACAGATGCAAAAGAATCAAGGAATTCTATTCCAACCTAACTGAGAACTGATGAGCGGATAATTTGTACGCTTTTTGGCATTGTTTTTAGTATGTTTTTAGTATGATCTAGTTAGTTTTTAGTATATTTTTATTAGTTTTTAGTTAAAATTCACTTTTCTGGACTTTACTATGAGTTTGTGTGTTTTTCTATGATTTCAGGTATTTTCTGGCTGAAATTGAGGGACCTGAGCAAAAATCTGATTCAGAGACTGAAAAGGACTGCAGATGCTGTTGGATTCTGACCTCCCTGCACTCGAAGCGGATTTTCTGGAGCTACAGAAGCCTAATTGGCGCGCTCTCAACGGCGTTGAAAAGTAGACATCCTGGGCTTTCCAGCAATATATGATAGTCCATACTTTGCCCAAGATTTGATGGCCCAAACCGGCGTTCAAAACACCCTCAGAATTCCCAGCGTTAAACGC
>NC_029781.3:38387978-38389151 GCF_000817695.3 Arachis duranensis
TTGATTCTTGTTGCATTTTGATTTTTCCTTATTATTAAAAATCCAAAAATATTTTTAATTCGTGTCTTCTCAAGTCAACAATACAGAGAATTGAAGATTCAGAACATACAGCAGAGGAATTACACAGAAAAAGCTGGGCGTTCAAAACGCCCAGTGAAGAAGGACAGACTGGCGTTTAAACGCCAGCCAGGGTACCTGGTTGGGCGTTTAACGCCCAAAAGGGTATAGTTTTGGGCGTTAAACGCCAGAATGTGCACCATTCTGGGCGTTCAACGCCAGGATGGCACAAGAGGGAAGATTCTGTTTTTAATGCAGATTTTTTTTTCAGTTTTCAAATTTTTTTAAAATCAAATCTTTTTCAAATCATATCTTTTCAATCATATGTTTTCAAAATCAATTTCTTTCTATTTTTAAAAATACTTGCTATCAATCAATGATTTGATTCAACATTTCAAGTATGTTGCTTTTTCTGTTGAGAAAGGTCTAATGTTTGAATCATATCTTTTCTTGTTAGCCAAGTCATTAATTTTCAAAATCAAATCTTTTTTAAAATGTTTTTCAAATCTTATCTTCTCAATCACACTTTTTTTTACTAATCATATCTTCTTAACCACATCTTTTTCAAAATAGTTTTCAATCAAATCTTTTTTATTTCTAATTTCAAACTCTTTTTCAAAAAAATCACTTGATTTCTTTCCCACTTTTATTTTCGAAAATCAATTAGTGTTTTTCAAAATGTTTTCAAAATCTTTTACTTGATTTTCGAAAATTACTTCCCTTCTTCTCACATCCTTCTATTTTATGGACTAACACTATTCCTAAATGCAAAATTCGAACTCCATCTTCTTTGATAAGTTCAAATTTTCTACTTCTGCCTTCTATTTTTCTTTTCCTCTGACACCTCAAGGAATCTCTATACTGTGACATAGAGGATTCCACATTTCCTTGTTCCCTTCTCTTTCTTATGAGTAGGAGCAAAGACAAAAGCATTCTTGTTGAGGCTAACCCTGAACCTGAAAGGACCTTGAAGCGAAAGCTAAGAGAAGCTAAGGCACAATTCTCTGTAGAGAACCTAACCGAATTCTTCAAAGAAGAAGAACTCATGGCAGCCGAAAACAACAACAATGCCAACAATGCAAGGAAGGTGCTGGGTGACTTTACTGCACCTACTCC
>NC_029781.3:38389360-38389775 GCF_000817695.3 Arachis duranensis
CTTATGCTATTCCCTTTTGCTGTAAGGGACAGAGCTAGGACATGGTTGGACTCTCAACCTAAAGAAAGCCTGGACTCTTGGGAAAAGCTAGTCAATGCCTTCTTGGTAAAGTTCTTTCAACCTCAAAAATTGAGTAAGCTTAGAGTGGAAGTCCAAACCTTCAGACAGAAGGAAGGAGAATCCCTCTATGAAGCTTGGGAAAGATACAAACAATTAATCAGAAAGTGTCCTTCTGATATGCTTTCTGAATGGAGCATCATAGGTATTTTCTATGATGATCTCTCTGAACTATCCAAAATGTCTTTGGATAGCTCTGCTGGAGGCTCTCTTCATCTGAAGAAGACGCCTACAAAAGCTCAAGAGCTGATTGAAATGGTTGCAAATAACCAATTCATGTACACTTCTGAAAGAAATC
>NC_029781.3:38389981-38390172 GCF_000817695.3 Arachis duranensis
TAAGCCTATGATCCTGAGAACCCTTCAATGGAAGAGGTGAATTACATGGGAGAATCCTATGGAAACACCTATAATCCTTCATGGAGAAATCATCCAAATTTCTCAGGGAGGGATCAACAGAGACCTCAACAAGGTTTCAACAATAATAATGGTGGAAGAAACAGGTTTAGCAATAGCAAGCCTTTTCCATC
>NC_029781.3:38390615-38391962 GCF_000817695.3 Arachis duranensis
GTGTGACTTAGGGTCAAGTATAAACCTCATGCCTCTCTCTGTAATGGAGAAGTTAGGGATCTTTGAGGTGCAAGCTGCAAAAATCTCACTAGAGATGACAGACAATTCAAGAAAACAAGCCTATGGACTTGTAGAGGATGTTTTGGTAAAAGTTGAAGACCATTACATCCCTACTGATTTCATAGTCCTAGAGACTGGGAAGTGCATGGATGAATCCATCATCCTTGGCAGACCCTTCCTAGCCACAGCAAAGGTTGTGACTGATGTTGATAGAGGAGAGTTGATCATTCAAGTGAATGAAGAATCCTTGGTGTTTAAGGCTCAAAGATATCCCTCTGTCATCATGGAGAGGAAGCATGAAGAGCTTCCCTCAAAACAGAGCCAAACAGAGCCCCCATAGTCAAACTCTAAGTTTGGTGTTGGGAGGTTCCAACATAGCTCTGAGCATTTCTGAGGCTCCATGAGAGTCCTCTGTCAAGCTAATGACAATAAAGAAGCGCTTGTTGGGAGGCAACCCAATGTTATATTTTATCTATTTTCTTTTGTTATTTTATATTTTTTGTAGGTTGATGATCATAAGAAGTCACAAAATCAATGAAAAAAGCAAAAACAGAATGAAAAACAGAAGGAAAAACATTACACCCTGGAGGAAGAACCCACTGGCGTTTAAACGCCAGTGAGGCTAGCTGTTGGGCGTTTAATGCCCAATCTGGCACCATTCTGGGTGTTTAACGCCAGAAAAGGGCACCAGACTGGCGTTAAACGCCAGAAAAGGGCAAGAAGCTGGCGTTAAACGCCAGAAATGGGCACCAGCCCGGCGTTTAATGCCAGAATTTGCACAAAACGAGATTTTGCTTGCCATTTGGTGCAGGGATGACTTTTCCTTGACACCTCAGGATCTGTGGACCCCACAGGATCCCCACCTACCCCACCACTCTCTCTCTTCTTCACCCATTCACCAATCACCTCAACACCTCTTCCCCAAAAACCCTTCACCTATCAAATCCCTTCTTTCTCTTCACCACTCACATCCATCCTTCATAAAACCCCACCTACCTTACCATTCAAATTCAAAACACTTTCCCATCCAAACCCACCCTCACTTGACCGAACCCTACCCCTCCCCCACTCCTATATAAACCCTCCTTCCCTCCTTCATTTTCACACAACATACACACCACTTCTCCCCCTTTTGGCCGAACACAAATCCATTCCCTTCTTCCTCATTTCTTCTTATTATACTCTCTTCTTTCTTCTTTTGCTCGAGGACGAGCAAACCTTTTAAGTTTGGTGTGGTAAAAGCATTGCTTTTTGTTTTTCCATAACCATTTATGGCATCCAAGGCCG
>NC_029781.3:38392537-38393028 GCF_000817695.3 Arachis duranensis
AAAACTATTGGGAGCAACTAAACACCTCCCTAGGAGAATTGAGTTCCAACATGGGACAACTAAGGGTGGAGCACCAAGAACACTCCATTATCCTCCATGAAATTAGAGAAGATCAAAGAATCATAAGAGAGGAGCAACAAAGACAAGGAAGAGACATTGAGGAGCTCAAGCACTCCATAGGATCTTCAAGAGGAAGAAAGAGCCGCCATCACTAAGGTGGACCCGTTCCTTAATTTCCTTGTTCTTTATTTTCCTGTTTTTCAAAATTTTAGTGCTTATGTTTGTCTATGTTTGTGTCTTGTGATCATTAGTATCTTAGTGTCTATGCCTTAAAGTTATGAATGTCCTATGAATCCATCACCTTTCTTGAATGAAAAATGTTCTTAATTGAAAAAGAAAAGAATTGCATCAATTTTGAATTTTATAACAGTTTAATTATTTTGATGTGGTGGCAATACTTTTGTTTTCTGAATGTATGCTTAAACAGTGCA
>NC_029781.3:38393128-38393719 GCF_000817695.3 Arachis duranensis
GACATGTTACTGAGGATCTGAAAAATCATAAAAATGATTCTTGAAGCAAGAAAAAAGCAGTGAATACAAAAAAAATTTCGAAAAAAAAAAAGAAGAGAAAACGAAAAAGAAAGAAAAAGAAATAAATAAAGTTGTGATCCAAGGCAAAAAGAGTGTGCTTAAGAACCCTGGACACCTCTAATTGGGGACTCTAGCAAAACTGAGTCACAATCTTAAAAGGTTCACCCAATTATGTGTCTGTGGCATGTATGTATCCGGTGGTAATACTGGAAGACAGAGTGCTTTGGGCCACGGCCAAGACTCAATAAGTAGCTATGTTCAAGAATCATCATACTTAACTAGGAGAATCAATAAACACTATCTGGATTCTGAGTTCCTAAAGAAGCCAACCATTCTGAATTTCAAAGGATAGAGTGAGATGCCAAAACTATTCAGAGGCAAAAAGCTAAAAGCCCCGCTCATCTAATTAATACTGATCTTCATAGATGTTTTTGGAATTCATTGCATATTCTCTTCTTTTTATCTTATTTGATTTTCAGTTGCTTGAGGACAAGCAACAATTTAAGTTTGGTGTTGTGATGAGCGGATAAT
>NC_029781.3:38395179-38404871 GCF_000817695.3 Arachis duranensis
CAGAATCTTCGTGGTATAAGCTAGAATTGATGGCGGCATTCTTGAGAATCCGGAAGGTCTAAACCTTGTCTGTGGTATTCTGAGTAGGATTTAAGGATCGAATGACTGTGACGAGCTTCAAACTCGCGATTGTGAGGCGTTAGTGGCAGACGCAAAAGAATCACTGGATTCTATTCCAACCTGATTGAGAACCGACAGATGATTAGCCGTGCTGTGACAGAGCATTTGGACCTTTTTCATCGAGAGGATGGGATGTAGCCATTGACAACGGCGATGCCCTACATAAGGCTTGCCATAGGAAGGAGTGATGAGAAACCAGAAGGAAGAAGTAGGAAAGTAGAAAAAGAAAGGGCACAGTATCTCCATACGCCCATATGAAATTCCCACCATTAATTTACATAAGTATTTCTATTCTTTTTTATTTATCTTTTAAATATCTAATCCAATTACATTTGAATCCGCCTGACTGAGATTTACAAGATGACCATAGCTTGCTTCATACCAACAATCTCTGTGGGATCGACCCTTACTCACGTAAGGTTTATTACTTGGACAACCCAGTACACTTGCTGGTTAGTTGAACGGAGTTGTGGAAAGAAAGTGCTGAGTTAATAAATGCACATACCAAAGAGCCAATATTGTTGATCACAATTTCGTCCACCAAGTTTTTGGCGCCGTTGCCGGGGATTGTTCGAGTATAGACAACTGACGGTTCATCTTGTTGCTCAGATTAGGTAATTTTCTTTTCAAAAAGTTTTCAAAAATTTTTTCAAAATTTTTTCTTTATTTTCGTTTTTCAAAAATATACTTTTCGAAAGAGGTAATGACCAATTCAGTACCCGAAAGATTCAAACGCTGACATTTTGGTACCCAACTATTGATATTGACAAAAAGGTACCTGAATGATTTAAAATTTTGTCAAGCGTGTCCAAGAGCTTGCCGGAACATAGCTCCGGTGAGTACGATGCTTACGTGGTGGCCGGTTTTTGCTGACAAGGTTAGGGTTATATTAGATGGAATTTCTAATTTTAATTATGCTTATCCTACTTGGAAAATAAACTAAACCTAATTTGAACATTAGTTTTGCCCTAAATTAATTTTGCCCTAAAACCAAATTAGCATATACCAAGTTACTAGTTACTGAGTTACTGTGGTTAGTGTGTCACTAGTGAAAATCAAAGGTCATGTAGAGAGGAAGAGACGTTGCTCTCGAAGCTTGGCGCAAAGAAGAAGGATACAAGGCGAGAGGCATTGTCGAATCAAGGGTAACGGTTCTCAAGTGGCATCGTGGGATCACCTTTGTTCGCAAGGAGCAACCCTACGAAGAGGTACGTTCTGCTTCATGTTCTTTGTTTAAGTTCTGGTTTTGTTGCGTTTGCTGGTGACATCCTGTTTATTCATTGTATCTTCTCTCTACTATTTCTTAGATGGATCATTTAGTTACGTTTGTGTATCATCACATGGGTTGCTTGAAAAAGGTTAGAGATGGGAATGTGATATACGAAGGGGGTTTAGTCACTGAGATACACAGGGGGAATGTGGAGACATGTAATTTATTTTTTGTTGAGGGGTTGTTTTCAGACCTGGGTTACCCTGGATATAATGAGGGTGATCCTCTAGAAGCTGAAACAATAAATGAACAAATACATGAGAGGAATGATGATGATGCACATGTTGCCAATGAAGGTGCTAACAATGAAGAACCCTTGGTGGATGAGATGAGGGCAGAGGAAGCAGCTACTCAGAATGCAGGAGGTAAAACTATTATTTCTTTTTTGTTATAGCATTTTTGGATAAGTATTGGTTTTATGAATCCAATGATTATGATGCACATGTTACTTGTTTAGTTTTTAGTTCCATGTTGGACCTGATTTAGTATTACTTGTTATCAACATTACTGTCATTATGCCATGATAGGTTTTTTGGGGCAAAACTTTTGTTATTTTGGGTCTGAGGTATGTTACTCTGGATACTTATGGATTATGTTTTCATGCTATGAGACAGGTGTTTTTATATAGCTTCTGTTTATGCCTTTTTTCATCAATGGCTAACTTATCTTATATATGGCTTGCTCACAATTCAAAAGCAATAACTCAATCACAGATAGCTTGCTTACAATTCAAAAGCAATAACTCAGTCATAGAAGACAAATAAGAGTGCATCCATTAATTCATCTCAATTACAATTAGGAGAACATTACAAATAAACAAAATTTCATTCCTAAAATCTTAAATTTGACCATTGTCTTCCTACTTAGCCATACACAGCAGACTCAAAACCAGATTTAACCCAAGCAATACACAGATAACAATCAACAAGAACTCAACCCTCTTCAGTTGCTCCTTCATGTCATTAACCACAGGAAGCACCATCATCATCCTATCCCTTTCCCGGCCATCACTACCTTCCTAGTTGATTCTGCTTTTCGTTTTTGGGTCTGCTATGCCCACCATGTTGCTATTCTCCGAAGAGACTTCTCCTTCCACACATTGGTCTTCAATTTCATCCAACCATTGAAAATACCCACAACGTCTTTGTGTGTTCTAGCATGGCACAAAAATTTCATGAATCGGAGAAGATCGGAAAGTAAATCTGAAAAGTGGAGAAAATAAACCCAAGAAGAATGCATCATTTCCTCACGTAACATCAACATTTTAACCTTACTTCCACAGAGGGCAACGTAGAAACCATCTATCAGGGTTGCTACTTGTCTTCGACTTCAACGAAACCACCGGATGGGGACAAAAGCAACACCCATCGTAGATTTTACTACCAACTCCAGAACCACCATCAACGTCGAAGGCTATGGATAAGTGCTTTCTCATGATTCCACCTTTTCCACAAGCCCTAGCTACTTGCATCTTCCAGATTGGGATCGTGCTCTACGAGAGAGCGAGGAGAGCAAAATTGGGTTTTAGGGCAAAATTAATTTTGGGCAAAACTAATGTTCAAATTAGGTTTAGTTTAATTTCCAAGTAGGATAAGCATAATTAAAATTGGAAATTCCATCTAATATAACACTAACCTTGTCAGCAAAAACCGGCCACCACGTAAGCATCGTACTCACCGGAGCTATGTTCCGGCAAGCTCTTGGACACGCTTGGCAAAATTTTAAATCATTCAGGTACCTTTTTGTCAATATCAATAGTTGGGTACCAAAATGTCAGCGTTTGAATCTTTCGAATACCGAATTGGTCATTACCTCTTTTCGAAAAAAATAATAAAAATACAAAAAAAATCATAAAATCATAAAAACCAAAAATATCTTGTGTTTCTTGTTTGAGACTTGAGTCAATTTTTGAGTTTGGTGTCAATTGCATGCTTTAAAAAAATTTTCTTGCATTTTTCGAAAATTCATGCATTCATGGTGTTCTTCATGATCTTCAAGTTATTCTTGACAAGTCTTCTTGTTTGATCTTGATATTTTCTTGTTTTGTGTTGATTGTTGTTTTTCATATGCATTTTTGCATTCATAATGTCCATGCATTAAAGATTTCTAAGTTTGGTGTCTTGCATATTTTCTTTGCATCAAAAAATTTTTTCAAAAATATGTTCTTGATGTTCATCATGATCTTCAAAGTGTTCTTGGTGTTCATCTTGACATTCATAGTGTTCTTGCATGCATATGTTTTGATCCAAAATTTTCATGTTTTGGGTCATAATTGTGTTTTTCTCTCTCATAATTAAAAATTCAAAAATCAAAAAAATATCTTTTCCTTTTTTCTCTCCAAATTTTCGAAATTTTGGGTTGACTTGGTCAAAAAAATTTTAAAAATTAGTTGTTTCTTACAAGTCAAGTCAAATTTTCAATTTTAAAAATCTTATCTTTTCAAAATCTTTTTCAAAAATCACATCTTTTTCGTTTTTTTTAGAATTTTCGAAATTCTAAAAATTATTTTCAAAATCTTTTTCTTAATTTTATTTCAAAATTTCGAAATTACACTAACAATTAATGTGATTGATTCAAAAATTTGAAGTTTGTTACTTTCTTGTTAAGAAAGGTTCAATCTTTAAATTCTAGAATCTTATCTTTTAATTTCTTGTTAGTTTAGTAATTAATTTTAATTTTAAAAATTAAATCTTTTTCAACCATATCTTTTTATCATATCTTTTTATCTTATCTTTTTATCATATCTTTTTCAAAATTTTATCTTTTTCAAAAAATTGATTTCAAAATATCTTATCTAACTTCTTATCTTCTTATCTTTTCAAATTTTATTTTAATATCTTTTTCAACTAACTATTTGACTTTTTGTTTATTTCTTATCTTTTTCAAAACTACCTAACTACTTTTCCCTCTTTAATTTTCGAAAATATCTCATCCTTTTTCAAAAATTCTTTTTAATTAATTAATTGTTTCAATTTTAATTATATCTTATCTTTTATTTTCAAAAATCATTTAACTTCTTTTCAAATTTAATTTCGAAATTTCTTCCCTCTCCCCTTCTTCTATTTATTTATTTATCTACTAACACTTCTCTTCAACTCTCTTCATCTCAAATCACTGCTCCTACCTATTCATTCTTCTTCACTCCTATTTCCTTTCTTCTTCTACTAACATAAAGGAATCTCTATACTGTGACATAGAGGATTCCTCTTTCTTTTCTTATTCTCTTCTTCCCTATATGAGCAGGAACAAGGAAAAAGGCATTCTTGTTGAAGCTGATCCTGAACCTGAAAGGACTCTGAAGAGGAAATTAAGAGAAGCTAAATTACAACAATCCAGAGACAACCTTTCTGAAATTTTCGAATAAGAAAAGGAGATGGCGGCCGAACCCAACAACAATAATGCAAGGAGGATGCTTGGTGATTTCACTAAACCAGCTTCCAAATTCGATGGAAGAAGCATCTCAATTCCTGCCATTGGAGCAAACAATTTTGAGCTGAAACCTCAATTAGTTGCTCTAATGCAACAGAACTGCAAGTTTCATGGACTTCCATCTGAAGATCCTTACCAGTTTTTAACTGAGTTCTTGCAGATTTGTAAGACTGTAAAGACGAATGGAGTAGATCCTGAAGTCTACAGGCTCATGCTTTTCCCTTTTGCTGTAAGAGACAGAGCTAGAACATGGTTGAACTCACAACCTAAAGATAGCCTGGACTCTTGGGATAAGCTGGTCACGGCCTTCTTGGATAAATTCTTTCCTCCTCAAAAGCTGAGCAAGCTTAGAGTGGATATTCAAACCTTCAAGCAAAAAGATAGTGAATCCCTCTATGAAGCTTGGGAAAGATACAAGAAGATGACCAAAAAGTGTCCTTCTGACATGTTTTCAGAATGGACCATATTAGATATATTCTATTATGGTCTATCTGAGTTTTCCATGATGTCATTGGACCATTCTGTAGGTGGATCCATTCACCTAAAGAAAACACCTGCAGAAGATCAAGAACTTATTGACATGGTTGCAAATAACCAATTCATGTACACTTCTAAGAGGAATTCCGTGAATAGTGGAACGCCTTAGAGGAAGGGAGTTCTTGAAATTGATGCTCTGAATGCCATATTGGCTCAGAACAAAGTGTTGACCCAGCAAATCAACATGATCTCTCAAAGTTTGAATGGATGGCAAAATGCATCCAACAGTACTAAAGAGGCAGCTTCTGAAGAAGCTTATGATCCTAAAAACCCTGCAATGGCAGAGGTTAATTACATGGGTGAACCTTATGGAAACACCTATAATTCATCATGGAGAAATCATCCGAATTTCTCATGGAAGGATCAACAAAAGCCTCAACAAGGCTTTAATAATGGTGGAAGAAATAGGCTCAATAATATCAAGCCTTATCCATCATCTTCTCAGCAACAGACAGAGAACTCTGAGCAGAGCCCCTCTAATTTATCAAACTTAGTCTCTAATTTGTCAAAAGCCACTTTAAGTTTCATGAGTGAGACAAGATCCTCCATTAGAAATTTGGAGGCACAAGTGGGCCAACTGAGTAAGAAAGTCACTGAAACTCCTCTCAGTACTCTCCCAAGCAATACAGAAGAGATCCAAGAGGAGAGTGCAAGGCCATTGAGGTAATCAATATGGCCGAATGCACAAGGGAGGAGAAGGATGAAAATCCTAGTGAGGAAGACCTCCTGGGACGTCTCTCAAGCAAGAAGGTGTTCTCTATTGAGGAGCTAAACAAATCTGAGGCTCACATAGAGACCATAGAGATTCCACTAAATCTCCTTCTGCCATTCATGAGCTCTGAAGACTATTCTTCCTCTGAAGAGGATGAAGATGTGACTGGAGAGCAAGTTGCTCAATATCTAGGAGCTATCATGAAGCTGAATGCCAAGTTGCTTGGTAATGAGACTTGGGAAGGAGAACCCCCCTTGCTCATTAGTGAACTAGATACATGGATTCAGAAAACTTTACCTCAAAAGAGACAAGATCCTGGTAAATTCTTAATACCCTGTACCATAGGCACCATGACCTTTAACAAGGCTCTGTGTGACCTGGGGTCAGACATAAATCTTATGCCACTCTCTGTAATGGAGAAACTAGGGATCATTAAGGTACAGCCTGCCTTATTCTCATTACAATTGGCAGACAAGTCAGTAAGACAAGCTTATGGATTAGTAGAGGACGTGTTAGTAAAGGTTGAAGGCCTTTACATCCCTGCTGATTTCATAATCATAGACACTAGGAAGGAAGAAGATGAATGCATCATCCTTGGAATACCCTTCCTAGCCACAGCAGAAGCTGTGATTGATGTTAACAGAGGGGAATTAGTCCTTCAATTGAATGGGGACTACCTTGTGTTTAAAGCCCAAGGACCTTCCTCTGCAACCATGGAGAGGAAGCATGAAAAGCTTCTATCAGTACAGAGTCAAAAAGAGCCCCCACAGTCAAACTTTAAGTTTGATGTTGGGAGGCCACAACCAAACTCTAAGTTTGGTGTTGAGAAGCCCCCACATTCAAACTCTAAGTTTGGTGTTGGGAGGCCCTCATCATGCTCTGAATATCTGTGAGGCTCCATGAGAGCCCACTGTCAAGCTAGTGATATTAAAAGAGCGCTTATTGGGAGGCAACCCAATTTTTATTTATCTAATTTTAATTTTATTTTTTTGATTATTTCATGTTTTATTAGGTTCATGATCATGTGGAGTAACGAAAAAAATACAAAAATTAAAAACAGAATCAAAAATAGCAGAAGAAAAATCACACCCTGGAGGAAGGACTTACTGGCGTTTAAACGCCAGTAAGGTGCATCTGGCTGGCGTTCAATGCTAGAACAGAGCATGTATCTGGTACTGAATGCCAGAAACAAGCAACATCCTGGCGTTTGAACGCCAGGAATGTGCCCTGAGGAAAGCTGGTGCTGAACGCTAGTAACAAGCATGGAACTGGCGTTCAACGCCAGAAACATGCTGCACATGGGCATTGAACGCCCAGAATGTGCACCACTTCGGCGTTTAAACGCCAGAATGGTATGCTAAGGCATTTTACATGCCTAATTGGTGCAGGGATGTAAATCCTTGACACCACAGGATCTGTGGACCCCACAGGATCATCTCAGGATCTGTGGACCCCACAAGATCCCCACCTAACATATTCTCCCTTCTTCTCACTATTCATTCTCTCTTCCCCATAAACACACTTCCCAACAACTTCAATCTCTCTTCCCAATTACCCCCTTCACCACTCACATCCATCCACTCTTCCCTATAAACCCCACCCACCTTCAAAATTCAAAATAAGTTTCCCTCCCAAACCCACCCAATATGGCCGAACCTACCCTCTCCCCCTCCCTATATATACCCCTCTATTCTACTTCATTTTCACACAACACAACCCCCTCTTCTATACCTTGGCCAAAAACACCTTCCCTCACTCTCCTCCATATTTTCTCTTCTTCTTCTTCTCTTCTTTCTTCTCTTGCTTGAGGGCGAGCAATATTTTAAGTTTGGTGTGGCAAAAGCATAAGCTTTTTGTTTTTCCATTACCATTAATGGCACCTAAGGCCGGAGAATCCTCTAGAAAAGGGAAAGGGAAGACAAAAGCTTCCACCTCCGAGTCTGGGAGTTGGAAAGATTCATCTCCAAAAGCCATCAAGACCACTTCTATGATGTTGTGGCAAAGAAGAAAGTGATCCCTGAGGTCCCTTTCAAGCTCAAGAAAAATGAGTATCTGGAGATCTGACATGAGATCCGAAGAAGAGGTTGGGAAGTCCTAACCAATCCCATGCAACAAGTCAGAAGTTTAATAGTTCAAGAGTTATATGCCAATGCATGGATCACTAGGAACCATGATCAAAGTATGAACCCGAATCCAAAGAATTATCTCACAATGGTTCGGGGGAAATACTTATATTTTAGTCCGGAAAATGTAAGGTTGGCATTCAACTTGCCCATGATGCAAGGAGATGAACGCCCCTACACTAGAAGGGTCAACTTTAATCAAAGGTTGGACCAAGTCCTTATGGACATATGTGTGGAAGGAGCTCAATGGAAAAGAGACTCCAAAGGCAAGCCGGTTCAACTAAGAAGACTGGACCTCAAGCCTGTGGCTAAAGGATGGTTGGAGTTCATTCAACGCTCCATCATCCCCACTAGCAACCAATCTGAAGTTAATGTGGATCGGGCCATCATGATTCATAGTATCATGATCGGAGAGGAAGTAGAAGTTCATGAAGTCAACTTCCCTGAATTCTACAAAATAGCCGATAAGTCCTCTACTTTGGCAAGGCTAGCTTTTCCTCATCTTATTTGCCATCTATGTTACTCAGGTGGAGTTATCATAGAAGGAGACATCCTCATTGAGGAGGACAAGCCCATCACAGAGAAAAGGATGGAGCAAACAAGAGAGCCCACTCATGGAACCCAAGGGACACATGAGGAAGCTCATCACCAAGAAATTCCGGAGATGCCTCAAGGGATGCACTTTCCTCCCAACAACTATTGGGAACAACTCAACACTTCCTTAGAAGATTTGAGTTACAATGTGGAACAATTAAGGGTGGAACATCAAGAGCACTCCATCATTCTCCATGAAATAAGAGAAGATCAAAGAGCAATGAGGGAGAAGCAACAAAGGCAAGGAAGGGACATAGAAGAGCTTAAGGACATTGTTGGTCCTTCAAGAAGAAGACGCCACTAAGGTGGACTCATTCTTTGTTCTTATATTTTTCTGTTTTTCGATTTTTATGTTACATTTTTATCTATGTTTTGTGTCTCTACTTCATGATCATTAGTATGTAGTAACTATGTCTTAAAGCTATGAATAAATTCCATAAATCCTTCACCTCTCTTAATTGAAATATGTTTTAATTCAAAAGAACAAGAAGTACATAAATTTCGAAATTATCCTTGAATTTAGTTCAATTGTATTGATGTGGTGACAATACTCTTTGTTTTCTGAATGAATGCTTGAACAGTGCATATTTTTGATCTTGTTGTTTATGAATGTTAAAATTGTTGGCTCTTAAAAGAATGATGAACAAAGAGAAATGTTATTGACAATCTGAAAAATCATGAAATTGATTGTTGAAGCAAGAAAAAGCAATGAAAAAGCAAAAGCTTGCGAAAAAAAATAGAAAGAAAAAGAAAAAGTAAGCAGAAAAAGCCAAGAGCCCTTAAAACCAAAAGGCAAGGGTAAAAGGATCCAAGGCTTTGAGCATCAATGGATAGGAGGGCCCAAGGAATTAAAATCCAGGCCTAAGCGGCTAAATTAAGCTGTCCCTAACCATGTGCTTGTGTCATG
>NC_029781.3:38405037-38406506 GCF_000817695.3 Arachis duranensis
CTTTAGCAAAGCTGAGTCACAATCTGAAAAGGTTCACCCAGTCATGTGTCTGTGGCATTTATGTATCCGGTGGTAATACTGGAAAATAAAGTGCTTAGGGCCACGGCCAAGACTCATAAAAGTAGTTGTGTTCAAGAATCAACATACTTAACTAGGAGAATCAATAACACCACCCGAAATTCTAAGTTCCTAGAGAAGCCAATCATTCTAAACTTCAAGGGAAAAAGTGAGATGCCAAAACTGTTCACAAGCAAAAAGCTACAAGTCCCGCTCATCTAATTAGAATTAATATTCATTGATATTTTGGGATTTATAGTATATTCTCTTCTTTTTATCCTAACTGATTTTCAGTTGCTTGGGGACAAGCAACAATTTAAGTTTGGTGTTGTGATGAGCGGATAATTTATATGCTTTTTAGCATTGTTTTTAGGTAATTTTTAATATAATCTAGTTACTTTTAGGGATGTTTTCATTAGTTTTTATGCTAAATTCACATTTCTGAACTTTACTATGAGTTTGTGTATTTTTCTGTGATTTCAGGTAATTTCTGACTGAAATTGAGGGACCTGAGCAAAACTCTGATAGGAGGCTGACAAAGGATTGTTGATGCTGTTGGAATTTGACCTCCCTTCACTCGAAATGGATTTTCTGAAGCTACAGAACTCCAAATGGCGCGCTCTCAACGGCGTTGGAAAGTAGACATCCAGAGCTTTCTAGAAATATATAATAGTTTATACTTTATTCGTGATTAAATGACATAAACTGGCGCTCAACGCCAGTTCCATGTTGCTGTCTGGAGTCAAACGCCAGAAACACGTCACGAACCGGAGTTGAACGCCCAAAACACGTTACAACTTGGCGTTCAACTCCAAAAGAAGCCTCAGCTCGTAGATAGATCAAGCTCAGCCCAAACATACACCAAGTGGGCCCTGGAAGTGGATTTATGCATCAATTACTTACTCTTGTAGCTAGTCTAGTATAAACAGGACAGTTTACTATTGTGTTAGACATCTTTGGACGATTAGTTCTCAGATCATAGGGGCTGGCCATTCGGCCATGCCTGAACCTCTTTCACTTATGTATTTTCAACGGTGGAGTTTCTACACACCATAGATTAAGGGTGTGGAGCTCTGCTGTACCTCAAGTTTTAATGCAATTACTACTATTTTCCATCCAATTCGATTTATTCCTATTCTAAGATATTCGTTGCACTTCAACTTGATGAATGTGATGATCCATGACACTCATCATCATTCTCACCTATGAACGCGCGTGACTGACAACCACTTCCATTCTACCTTAGACCGGGCGCATATCTCTTGGATTCCTTAATCAGAATCTTCGTGGTATAAGCTAGAATTGATGGCGGCATTCATAGAAATCCGGAAAGTCTAACCTTGTCTATGGTATTCCGAGTAGGATTCCGGGATTGAATGACTGTGACGAGCTTCAAACTCCTGAAGGCTGGG
>NC_029781.3:38406589-38412516 GCF_000817695.3 Arachis duranensis
ATGATTAGCCGTGCTGTGACAGAGCATTTGGACCTTTTTCATTGAGAGGATGGGATGTAGCCATTGACAATGGTGATGCCCTACATACGGCTTGCCATAGGAAGGAGTGATGAGAAACCAGAAGGAAGAAGTAGGAAAGTAGAAAAAGAAAAGGCACAGTATCTCCATGCGCCTATCTGAAATTTCCACCATTAATTTACATAAGTATTTCTATCCTTTTTTATTTATCTTTTAAATATCTAATCCAATTACATTTGAATCCGCCTGACTGAGATTTACAAGATGACCATAGCTTGCTTCATACCAACAATCTCTGTGGAATCGACCCTTACTCACGTAAGGTTTATTACTTGGACGACCCAGTACACTTGCTGGTTAGTTGAACGGAGTTGTGGAAAGAAAGTGTTGAGTTAATAAATGCACATACCAAAGAGCCAATATTGTTGATCACAATTTCGTCCACCAGTCTCTCAGATGGCTAATTCGCGACTTCGTTGGGGACTTCTCAAAACATCAGTTCAGCCAATTTCCAGGGAGATTAGGGTCTCTGTGGTAGAGGCTAGAACCAGTATGAGCTTCACCCTCAATCAGAATGGATCCGCACTAAACCAAAAGCTACAGAAAGATAGTAGTACCAGAGTTACTTTAGAAAGACAAAGCAACTCTGACTCTCAACTCTAATCCTATCAACTCTATTCCATTCTTTGAAACACTTATTTTAAAAATATAAAATTCAACATACAATCAACAACCTTCTGATTCTACCTGACTAAGACCTGCAAGACAACCAAAAGCTTGCTTCAAGCCACAATACTCGTGGGATTGACCCTAACTCGCTCAGGTTTTACTTGGACGACCTAGTGTACTTGCTGGTACTGCCTGCTGTATGAAAAGGTGTGGGAGTTTTGCGTACGCATGCACCAGTAGTCGTGCATGCAACATCGAGTTGCCGCATTGTCAACGGAGTCGCCACTGTTCCGTTTTCTCGGCTACTGCCTGCTGTATGAAAAGGTGTGGGGGTTTTGCGTACGCACGCACCAGTAGTCGTGCATGCGACATCAAGTTGCCGCATTGTCAACGGAGTCGCCGCTGTTCCATTTTCTCGGCTATTCGTAACTTTGGTAGGCTATTCCTTGTTCTGATTTCTTTTAGTCGCTATTCTGTGATATGTTTCTAAGGTCCTTGCAATGTTAATGCTTTAGGTTTGAGTTCGGTTTTTACGTGACATGATTAAAATTGTTGTGGATGCGGCTGCCGCAGATTGTGCACTAAGAGAAAAGGTTTTCTTTATGCATTTGGTTTTTGGGCTTCGGCTTGTCGAGGTAGGGGCCTTTTCAGGAAAGTATATTTTATAAATTGGAATTATTATATATGGATATTATGTGGTAAAGATGGATCCTTGAGTGATAGTATAAGTCTTATGTAATGTTGGTTGCCTTGGATGAATATGAATGCTTATTTGACTAGATTATTTTTCTATTTTGTAAAACAGACTGTTCTTGAAGTACTTCTTTAAAGTTGTTTCTTAAAAGTTTTGAAATCAAGCTAATCTATCAAAAATTTGTTTGAGTTTGAATTGGTGCTCTTGATATCTGAAAATGAAACCAACTTGATTTTGAACTGACTTGGTTTTGAACCCGTGAAAGAGGATTGTGGAATGGTTTGATTGGGACCCGGAAAGGGTGGCAGACTTCAAGTTTTAGGAGAGGTGCTGTCGAAATTCCTGTAAAATCTGAGACTTTGTTTGAAGATGTTATTTGGGAAATCACGAATTTAAGGCCTTAACTATTTTACTTGGAGAATTGTGAATTTAAGACTTTTATTATCTTTACTTGAATTATTTTTGAAAGTGATAAAATTATGTTTTGAAAGAATTTTTGAAAAGAGGGTTATGATTTAGCTTTGTTTCCTAAGGAAAGCATTGTATTTTTGGGTACAAGCCATTTGGAAGAGAATTATGTTTTAAGGCTGTTTAAAGGGTGGAAAGAGTTTATGTTTTTGGAAAATATTGCAGAATCAAATACAACAGTTTGATTATGGTTGTCAACTCCCGAGAATATTACCGCCAATAATCTGTATCTATTCTTCTTATATGTGGTGTTAAATGCTAGCACATCTCCGAACAAATCGTAGTCCAACTGACATTGGCCATCACACCAAAAAAGTTGTCGAAACACTCCTTCTTTGTCCTTTTTAACACTATAAAACAAGTTTTGATCCCTTATTGGTAGCGTTTTCAGGTAAGCCATTGTAGAGTTTAAATCATCAGGTAATTGTCTTCTTTGCTTTGTAACTTGATTGTGCATATCCTTAATTGAAAAATTAGCATTCCCATACCCACCACACTGGCTAGCTAATGACCCAAATATGCTTCGTATGCTAGTCCCCAACTCTTTTATATGGTTCCATTAACTAATGTGAGGCTCCATCATTTTTTTGTGAGATCTTAATATTCTTATTAACTTTGGGACAACAAGCTCGTGGTTGTGTTCATCACAAAAATTTCTCACTACCCAACTTTCAGTTATCGCTTCCATGAAAATATGAAATCTACTCATACAATCACATTTTGTCTCTGGTTTTGGCTCCCTAACTCATTTTTCATATGGTTCAATTTTTCTAATCAATAGCCTTCACAAGAACAAACATATGCTTTTTCTTTAACTTTTTCATTAACTTTTCTACTCCTATTTTTTTGTACACTGAAGCCCCTCATCTTAGCATATGAATTATAAAATTCGAATGCCAAGCCAAGATCAGCAAAGTAAAATTGATAAATATTTTCTATAGATTGATCCAAAAAATTGATTTTACCAACATCTTTCCAAGAGTTTATATGATATTGATCCATATCCACTGCATCAGTAGTTCCATCTTCATCCACATAATCACTAACATTATTCGTATTTTCATCCATTGTATGTCTTTGACTATTTGATGCTACCTGTAATTTATGGTGACTTAAGTTATTTACCCAGCAAAATAGCACAAATTAGTTAGAATTTTATAATCAAACAATCAAAACTAACCAGTGACCGCTGAATTTGAAAACATAATCACAATACTAATTTCTAAATTCACAAATAGACTAAAAAATCAAACAGTAATAACAAATAAAAAATAGAACAAAAAATAGAATTAAATCATCATCGACAAAAACATAAACACAAAAATTGAAATCCAAATCAAAAAAATAAATTCTAAAATGTTTTAACCCTCATAAACAAAACCCAAAAAAATGCAAACAACCAAATAAACAGAACAGAAAAAATAATTGAACGAAATTAATGAAACAAATTCACACAAAAAACCTAAACAAAAAATAAGTAGAACAGAAAAAAACAATTGAATGATTTTAATGAAGCAAATTTATATAGCAAGAACATAAAAATAACGAAAAAAAGTGAAATCAACGTAGAAAATTCATAGTTGAGGCTGAGGCTTCATTGAAATTCTGAAAGTGGAGGATGAAAGGAGAGACGGAATACCATGATGCTGATGATGACTCGAAGAGAGAAGAGAGAAGATAGCAGAAATATACTGAGAATGAACGAGAGAGAGAGAGAGAGAGACGCCGGGAGATGGGCTAAGACCGGCAGCGAATATTGGATTAGACGACAATAGCAATGACAGAGGCCAGAAAAAAGTGGAGTAGGTGATGGTGATTTTATAGATAAATATTAAATTTTTATATAAAACATATTTATAAATTATTTTTTCGTGCATATTAGAAAAGCACAAAAAAATTTGAGCTTCCTAAAGAGTAAGGATAGACCGGAGAAAAAGGGCTACCAATTTCAATTGTTTTTGCACATAAAAAATTAGAAATTTAAAACTAATTAAAGAAATGAATTTGAATCGGAAACCGATGCTGGTGTATGTACCCTTCATTAATAAGCAACATTCCATCCCTACCAGTACCCTATGCAACCTCTGTGTCTCTCTCTCACTCTCTCGTTCCGCTTCTCTGCAACTCTCTATATTTTTAAAAAATTAGCATCAGATCCAAAGCAATTTCAAGTTTTCAACACCCCTCCCCACCCCCTCTCTCTCTCTCTCTCAAAAACCAATATTACCACACCACACCACGTGCAAGTCTTCTACTCTCATCATTTTTCTTCTTTTGTTTTCTTGTTCATTGTGGGATTTCTTTAATGTCCCATATTCTTTTATGTTGTTATTATATAAAAAGGGAATAAGATGGGATGAACATTGGAAGGCTGGAAACTATGCACATTTGGATCCATGATGGCATAGATAAGGGTGGTGTTGCACTTGCTTCCATTTTGGACACGTGTGTAATCATGACATGACATTCTACATGGGAGAACCTATGGACTATGGACCCTGTTCCTTTTGCTTCCTTCTCATCACTCTCATTCACAACGAATATTATGTCACGTCTATGTATACTTTTTCTGAGCAACCGTTAAACAAGAAGCAAAACTGCAAAAGTGAAAAATAAAGGAAACAAACAAAACTAACAACAATAAATAAAGGTATTTTCCTTTTCCCTCTTTGTTCAAACGGATAATTAGCTCTCCATGGCAGCACTTGTTAATTTTGCTTGATTCATACATTATAATGACAGTGTCATGTGAACCGTCAAGCCTTCACTTTCAATTTAAGGCTTCTGATAATCACTTTTGATTTTTTTTATGTTAATGATAGTATCAAGTACATAAATGTTTAATTATATGAATCGTATACACTAAGAAACTATAAAGACCACTCAAAATGAGTTAATAACACTTCCAAAATTAGGAGATTCTCACCTAACCTTATATTTTCATTATTAAAGGAATGATTCTAGCAGTAGAAAAATTATTAATGCATATGAGATAATGATTAATGAGAACATGGTTTCTTCCAAAAATTAACCAGAAGTTGCAGCTGCATAATTTTGGGCATAGCCGTATAGGCTTGGTTGTTATAAAATATGGTAAGGGTGTAGGTTGGGTGGTCATTGTAAGTGGTTGTTAATTTTGTGCATGTAAGCTTATACCATCAATCATTAACCCGCGGAGAGCTGAGGAAAAAGACGAGTTAATTGGTTAATGCAGTCATTTCTTTATGTGCCTGGCACATGGTCCCCGCACCAAATGAGGGAATCATTACTTGTGATGGAGAGGATATTCCAAAATGGCCTAAAGGTTTATCGTAAAGAAATCAAAAGTAAAAGGAAGCCATAAAATAAAAAAGCGATAATGTTAAAGATAAAAAAAAAATTATTTTATTTAATATTTACTAATTGTTATAATAATATTAAAAAAATCTTATTTTATTTAATATTTATTAGCATTTCTAACAAAAAAAAAAAGGTAAATGAAGCTATGGAAAGCTGAAAAGGAAACTGCCAAAAGGAAGCTCGAACAAAAGACACTTTTCATAGAAAATTACCAAATAACAATTAATGTCATCTCTATCCATGAATTCTTCCAATAATGAGTAATAAAACAGCCCTAAGAATTAGCTGAACCCCTTTGTTCTTCTGGAAACACTGAAAGAGACGGTCTCAAACTACAAATTCTAAAACATTAAGCCACTAATTCACTATGGGAATTTCTGTGCTCTTTGTATATTTTTTTTGTTTTCCCACTTAACCCAGTTCCTTTCTCTCTTTCTCTCTCTTTTTCTCCCTACAAGTTCTATCTATGATCGCGAAGGTTGCGTTATTGCAGAAAGGGAATAATTAAGGAATAAAAGTAGCCAGCTAGTTGTACTAAACAGTTATCTGTACACAAAAAGTAAAATTAAAAAACCAACCAAACGCACCACGCGCCGCCAACACCAGCCATCACCGTCTACCCGGAGCAACCAGAATTTGCAACCTCAATTTCGTGTTACCTCCTGTCAGGTTAATTAGCTTCTTTCTTCCACTACACAGCACTATCCACTACACTCTACAAATAAACACAGAATCTCTC
>NC_029781.3:38412526-38436775 GCF_000817695.3 Arachis duranensis
TGTAAACGAACCCACTGGTACCGACCCTCCAACGGCATATCTGCAACAATATCAAAGTTGTACCTACACGCAAAGCAAAGTTGTTAGTTAGTTAGGGTTCGATTCTTTCTGGCAACTGCTAGAGTGCGACCTCGCTTACATTCCTTATCCTGCACACTCACAAAAATAGAAAGAAAAAACAACAGCACTATATTACATTATCACTCCCAGTACTTACTTCTCAGCGAACCGTTTTTGTTCGTACTTCTCAGCCATTGCGAAGAACTCTTCAATCTCCACCTCTGGCACCTTCTCCTTCTTCGCTGCCGTAGATTTTTGCTCATGCTGCCTCACCACAGCCGCCGATTCTTCCGAGTCTCCACACTGCTCACTCAACAAACTAGAAAACCGAAAACGCAGAAGAAAAAAAATGTAGGTAGTGCTGTTTGAATAATGTAGCTATATTTTTCGTTTGAGAGAATAATAGAACGTGTAAGCGGAGAAAGAGGACTAAGAATAAAAACTTGAGAACCTGCTGGATTTGAAATTGTGGAACGTTGAGTCCACAGTTACGAAACCCTTGGTCTGAACCTGAAGGATCACATGAATTCGCCAATGTTATTCTCAATAAATTAAATTTTAAAAAAAATTAAGTACGTTAACAATTTGAAAGTTGAAACTGCAAAATTGAACAATTTGTGGCTTAACGAAGATTATAACAGAAATTGAAAAAGTAACTGAAGAATGCGAAAACGAAAGCGTATCACAGAAGCAGAATTTCGAAAACCGAACCTCCAGATCTAACGGCGTCGTGTCGAGCTCCTTCGCGACTTCAAAGGCGGAGCTACAGAAAGAGCGCGGAGAGCGATCTGAGCAGAATTCGAAGGAAACAACCGTGCCGGAGGAATTGAGCGAACCTTCCGGCGACACGGTGACGTCGTTGAACCTAGCCGCGGCGAGAGAATAACCGAAGCTAGGAAGACGCTGGCGGTGCGGCGCATCCGAAGTAGAGGTTAACAAAAACTCATACGAAGTGGTGGTCTTCCTTTTCTTAGAAACATTATCTTCGCTGGAAGAAGAAGCTTCCATGGCAGAAGCTAACGGTACACAGCGTTTACAATCGCTCATTGTCTTCTTCCACACGCTCTCTTTCTCTTCCTCTTTCTCTTTCTAATTTTGCTATTTTGAGTAGAGAGAGAGTGTGAGAGTGGGGGTTTGAGTGAGCTTAAAAAGAGGATGATCGCAAAGGAATATTGATGAGCGCACTGATTAGTTGGACGGTTGAGATTGAATTTAATAAATCAACAGTGGGACCCTTTTTCCCCTACTCCCCTTGGATCAACAACAGGAGAGGGTTAGGGGTAAAACGTCATCGTTACGACCATGACTTGCCAGCGATAGTGCTGGCTGTATATTATAGTGCCAATTTGTGCCTCTATGCTATGGTATCGAAGAATTTTAATTTATTTTTTGCCCCATAGCCCCTACTAGTGGGGCCCACAGTGCCAATTGTCCATTCTACTAAAACGTAATTCCCTGTGCCGTTTTTCAACATCCCATGTGAAACGCTTCTTTCACTAATCACTAGTAGTAGTACCCCCGAGGCCCCAAATAAAGCTCTTTCTTTATTATCTTAATAGTAGTAATAATTCTTTCTATTTTATACAAGATATTTTTTTTTTAAATAATTTTTATAGCTTTAGTACACGAGAATTATTTACAAATAATTATTAAATTATAATTGATTTTATGTTTCTATATAATATAAAATGTATACATATATATTTATATATACAACCAAGCCTAATATCAATACAAGTTAAAGAACTTTTATCGTATAAACATTCACATTTAACTTGTACATTCCTTTACATGCAGTGGCTGAAGTATTTGAGGATGCATTATCCATTTTCTTATCACTGTGGGCTGTGACCATCCAGTATGCCTGAATCATTGACATTGATTTAAAAATTAGTTCATCATCTTTCATTTCTTCGATCTAAAAGTACTTTTTGTTCCGTGTGCTAACCAAATTCGAGATGCCACTGTGATCAAAATTTTCACCATGTCGCTATCAAAGAAGTAAAAGCTCTCTTTTTGCATAGTTAGTTATTTTTAGAAGTTTGTTAATCCACTTTAAAGTTCAATAAATTCATGTGCTCTCATTCAGGGTTTTGGATATACTTTAGGAAGGAGCTAACTAGGTAACAATAATACATGATAAATGTACATAATTATTGACATGGGATTACTTGCCTTGTTTGAAAAGTTTTTCTTTCTTTTATTGGCTCAAATCGGAATATGCATGCACTTTTGAGGAAAAGTCATAATAAAAGGAGAGAGTAAAATAAGAAATCCCAGAATTGAATCTCTATACCGATTTAAAAGTAACTATTTGATTATTATAAGTTTATAACGCACGCTTTTAGTTAAGGTTATTCAATATGAAAATTATTATGTGAATAAGTTTATTTATTCTTAGAATGGTAGGATGATAAGTGCAAGAATAAATAGTCATGCTTGATATAAAGTATACTTTTAAAGTTCATTTCCATGCTATATATGGAAGTGGATTTTTCCGTAGTTTAATTATTCGATTAGTTTCTATATAGTTTTACTGAATTTTTATTAGAATTTTATATTTTTTTTTATTGAATTCTTATATTATATCAAATTTTGTAATTAAGTTCATATTATGACAAAAATATTAAAATTAATAAAATATTTTATTAAACAAAATGAATATACCTAATACTTAACTGAATATTTTACATAGTTTAAAAGAATATTCCATTAATTTCAGTATTTTTATTACAGTAGGGACTTAATTATAAAATCTGATAAAGTATAAGAGTCTAAATAAAAAATAATATTAAAAAATAATTGATCAAAATAAAAATTTATCTTTAAACCATATAAATAATTTTAGTCATGTTGACGGTCATGTCGTTAGTATTGTAAACAAAGTAACTCGATTATTTGATTAAAATTAAACGGATTCAATTTAATTTAGTATCCAACAAGTAATCGGATACAATTTTATTATATTTGTTCTTATTTATATCGGATATCAAATTCAGTCTTGTGAAAATCGATCCAATCTGAATACCCGGTTATCCTGTATATTTAATTAAAAAATATAATTTGTTGCATTAATTTTTTTATGTCAATTTATAGTTAAAAATGTTATTTATACATTAAAATTAGTTACTAAAATCAGTCACAAATGTATTTATGTTGTTTCATTTGATTTTTGATAATCTCGATAGGATTTTTCGACAATGTATCGAATCAAATTTGTATCAAAGACCAAACATGGGGGAGGTCGGAACAGAAGAAGGTCGAGTGGTGCAACCCGATCCTCAAAAAAACGTGGTCCTATTGATATTCTATCGGAAGCTGAACCACCCAACCTTCAACGAGTCCGACCTGCAACCTCAAAGGTATGTACTTAACGATATCTGTCGCAACTGTTTTCATCTTGTACTTGCAATTTTTTATTTTTTATTCTAATATATTGCCATCAAAGCCATCCCAGAAAGGAACTTCCTCTCAATTTGCTAATATCAACAATATTTTTTATCGAGGAGTGGATCAGTCAGTTCGTGCTGAAACAAAATTTCTTCAACCTATTCAGATTACTCAGACTTTTAGTCCATATACTCAATCTTAGATAGTAAACTACTCTCTCATTGCCATCTTCGTCCCTTTGGGTCAGCATGCCCTCTAGAGTTGTTTCTGGCACAGCTATATATAACCTTAGTGGTCGACCTTGCTTAATGATAGCAAGAATATATATCAGTTCAGAATTCTACAAAATAATTCCGTTATTAGTATAATCCAAACCGATAATCAATCTTCGAATCAAATTAAATTTGGTGTTGTCACAAGTACAAACCCCAATGAAAATTAACCGAAGTATTTAAATTTCGGGTCGTCTTACAAGGAATTGCAATGAAGTGGTCAATTATTGGCTATGAGGATGCAAAGGGGTTTGATTCTATAATTGGCAAGAAAATAAATGGCAACAAAAGGAAATTGAACTAGCAATTAAAGGACTTGATTGATAAAGGTACAAAAAAGAAAAGGGGCAAGAAAAGTAAATCAAGCAAGCAATTAAAGAAAGCAAGTAATAAAGAGAGACATTCTTGGCAAGGGTTGAGAATGTAGACTCTCTTTCCTAGTCATACAATGATTAATTCATCTTATTTAATCAACTCTAATAAATGGAAGAAGGTATCATGTTAACTTCACATAGGGAGAACGTCAAATAAGAGTAGTTAATCATATCACAATAATAAACAAGAATTTATCTTATTACCTCATCCCGGACGATAGAAGAAGGTATCATATTATCCTCACACTCCAAGAAAGTCTAATAAGACTAGCTAATCTCAATCTATAAGTCCTAATCACTTACTAATTAAATTAGTAAGAGATTAGAGTCAATGGAAATCATATTAACTAACACTCTAGATCACCAACATAAGTTGGGTATCTATGACTCAAGATTGCCTAATTACTCTTTTCAAGCCAAGAATGCGCAAGATCTACTCTAACATCCTACCAAGCATTTTGTCAAACACTTGGAAGGCATAAAAGGAAAGCATAGTAAAAGTACAAGAAATATAAATCTACCAACTACAAATTGCAAGGGAAGCAAATCAACAACTCAAATCATCAATAGAAGAACATCAACATCAAATTTCATTAAAAGAGATCCAAATCCAACATGAGTGCATGAGCATAAAAGAGGCATGAAAGTAAAATTAACAAGAGAATCAAGAAGAATTGAAGTATTAGAACAAGAGATTGTGAAGGAAACAAGATGAAATCAAGTAATCAAATCTAGATCCAAAAGAAATTAACCTAATCCTAACCTAATTCTAGAGAAAAGAGGGAGCACATCTCTCTAGAAAACTAACTAAAGCCTCATCATGACTCACTAAGTACTCCCCCTTTGTTTAAGCTTGAATTCTGCATGAAATAGCATCAGGAATGGGTTGGATTTGGACCTGGGCAGCTCAGAAATTGCCCCCAGCGTTTTCACTTTAACGAGGTCACATGCGAGCAGTGACGCGTACGCGTGGTTCAAGCGTACGAGTCGCTTGGCATTTTTCCATCTACGCGTACGCGTTGCCATGCGACATCATATCTACGCGTGCGCGTCTATTGCGCGTGCGCGTCAGTGGTGCACTCCAAATCCTTGTTTTTTCCATGAGTTCTCCACTTTGCATACTTTTCTCTTCACTCCTTTGATCAATCCCTAGCCTTTTCAACATGAATTCACTAACAAACACATCAAGGCATCTAGTAGAATCAAAGGTGAATAAAATTTATCAATTAAAGGCCTAAAAAGCATGTTTTTACACTTAAGCACAAATTTAGGGAGAATTACAAAACCATGCTATTTCATTGAATAAATGTGGGAAAAGGTGATAAAATCCCCCCAAAATAAGCACAAGATAAACCAAAAAATTGGGGTTTATCACTTAATAGCTGCCAAGATCGATGGTGAAGTCAAATACTGCTTAATTTGGTCGAATGCTTGTTGGTGTTCCTCTTCCCATTTGAATTCTTCTCCCTATTTCAATTTCAACAAAGGAGTAAATATCCTTGTTTTTCTTGACAGGTTGAAACATCGACGAAAACTCACTTTACCTAAGAAATATTGAAGTTTTTTCTTGTTTTTGGGAGGTTATGAGTCAAAAATAGCTTTGCACTTGTTAGTATTGACAACAATTCCTTTTTTCTGCACAATGAATCCAAAAAGTTTCCTACAGAGTTTCCTGCAGATACACTAAGCACATTTTAATGAGCTCATTTTGAGTTGATAATATCCCATTCGTTTAAAAGCAATCTCTAAATTTTCTAAATGAGATTCTTTCAATTCCGACATTACTACTATATCATCAATGTAAATTTCCATAAACTTACCAATAAAATCATGGAAAATGGTGTGCAAAATTAGAACTCGCACAACTGAACCAGCATGTGCATTGGGTCGTCCAAGTAATACCTCAGGTGAGTGAGAATCGATGATGACCAGAATCCACTCCCCATATAAAATGAATCGTTCTTTGACAAGCGCACCAAATATCGTCAAGTAATAACCCACTAGGAGTGGGATCAAATCCCACAGAGATTGATCGATTGAGCAATTTTAATTAATGGGTTAATTAGTCAAGCTAATTAAGAGTGATTGTTGCAAACAGAATTCTAAATCAACAGAAATGTAAATGGCTCAAAATTAAAGAAAAGTAATAAAGTGCAAAAAAATAAATAGCAAGAATGTAAAGTGCTGAAACATAAATGACTGAAATATAAATGGGAATGGGGAATAACAGAAATTAAAGAAAAGCTATAAAGAATAGGAAAGATAAGAATAGGGAAAATTCATTGGGATTAGGAGATGTTGCTCTCTTTGGATTAAATTCAGCTCTTCTCATCTTCAATCATGAAACTCATTGACTTCTTGGCAATCATGATTGATTGAACCCCAATCTCTTCGTGATTCAATCTCTCGAATCTTGATAATCAGCCAATTCCTTGGTCTAATTGCTCATGAAGAGAGATATGCTTGGTCCCTGATTATACCACACATCCTCATAGATCCAAATAGTAGGTGGATTATATGTCACCATATCCAATCCCAAAACCCAGATCTACTCAAGTGTGAGAAGGGATTTCAAGCATGGTTTCATGTTTCCTTTTCCAAGGTTCCCATGAAACCCATTTTGCATTCAACATCTTTCCCAAGATTATTGAACACTAGCATGAAGAACGAAATTCCTTCTAGCAAATCAAAAAGAAGATGAAAAGAAGAAGAAATTCACTATCATTAATCCATCAAGTACAACAGAGCTCCCTCTCCCAATGAGAGGAAGTTTAGCTACTCATAGCTTAGAGAAAAGTGGAAGAGATGAAGTGAAGTGTAAAAGTAAAACTAACTTGCTAATCCAATTGCCCTTTTCAGTACTTCTAGGGATTATTTATACTACTCCTATCACTAAAATTAAGAAAATACAAAAGGGAAAAGAAAATTACAGCTGGAAGGAAAAGGAAAAACTCATAAAATGTGGCCCATATGCTTGGTGTGTGGCTGGTGCTTGAGTAGCGTGCCACGCCTAGCTTCTCATCTTGGCTTGGCGTGCCACACTTGGCTTGCAAGTGGCACACCTTTTCCATCAACCACCCTGGCATGCCACGCCTTCGAGCCCAAGTGGCACGCTCAGGACCTTCTCATTTGCATAGTTAGCATGGCGTGCCACGCCTTTGAGCTCAAGTGGCACGCCTAGGCTCTTCTCTTTTGCTCTTCTTCTCTGGAACCTTGAACTAGTGTGGCACGCCCAGGTCTGGCGTGCCACGCCCGTAGTATACACTCCATCCATCCTCTCTGGAAAACAATACTGGTGTGCCACGCCCAGTAGGTGCCGTGCCACGCCCTTGATAATGCATGAATGAGAAGTGATAGGCGTGCCACGCCCAACATTCAAATGGCATGCCCATAGTTATCTTGCCCTGGCGTGCCACGCCTTAAGTCTCAAGTGGCACGCCTAGTCTTCTTTTCCATTGGGTGCTAGAGCTGGCGTGCCACGCCTTCGACATCAAGTAGCATGCCCAAGTCATGAGTAAGGTTGGCGTGCCATGCCTTCGATATCAAGTGGCATGCCCATTGTTGAGCTTTCAAGGTTCAGAACATAAAGCAGAGGAATCACAGAGAAATGAAGGTTCAGAACATAAAGCAGAGGAATCACAGAGAAAAAGAGCTAACTGGCGTTAAAATGCCAGTAAAGAGGCACTTTGGGCGTTAAACGCCAGAATGGCTATCATTTTGGGCGTTTTAACGCTAGTAAAGGTATCATTCTAGGTGTTAAACGCCAGAATGGGTAACATTCTGGGCATTTAACGCCAGAAACAGCAGCATCCTGGGCGTTCAGAAAAAAGCCCAGTAACAAATAATTTCTGGCATTTAACGCCAGCCAGGGTACCTGGCTGGGCGTTAAACGCCCAAAATGGGTACCAGATGTGCGTTAAACGCTAGAATGGCTATCATTTTGGGCATTTAACGCCAGAACAGCAAGGGGGAGGTAATTTCATTTCCAATTCAATTTTTTTTGAATTTTCGTGTTTTAATTCATAATTTTAAATGGCTATATTTTTCATCCCATTTTATAGTTTAAAATCTTATCTTTTTTATATCATCTTTTTCTATCTTATCTTTTTTTTTTTCGTTTAATGTTTTCAAAAATTTTAAAATTAATTTTTCAAAATCTTTTTCTTAATTTTATTTCATATTTTCGAAATCCTTGCTAATAATTAATGTTTTGATTCAAAAATTTCATGTTTGTTACTTTCTTGTTAAGAAAGGTTCAACCTTTGAATTCTAGAATCATATCTTTTAGTTTTTTTGTTAGTCAAGTCATCAACTTTAATTTTAAAAATAAAATCCTTTTAATTTCTTTTTCAATTATTTTTCAAAATAAATTTCAATCATATCTTTTTAAAAATTTTTAATTTCAAAATCTTTTTCTAACTTCTTATCTTTTCAAAATTTATTTTCAAATCTTTTTCAACTAACTATTTGACTTGTTTGTTTTAATCTTAAAAAAAGTTTACTATTCCTTATCTTTTTCAAAACTACCTAACTTCTAATTTTTGAAAATCACCCACCACTTTTTCAAAATTCTTTCTAATTAACTAATTGTTTTAAGTTCTAATTTTATTCTATTTCTTTTAATATTTTTGAAACTAAGTTAATTAATTAAATAAAAATAAAAATAAGTTAATTAATTAAATAAAAATAAAAATATTTTTCTTTTCCCTCTTTTAAAATTCGAATACTCTCTCTCATCTCTTTCTATTTATTCTATTTAATCACAAACACTTCTCTTCTACTCATAATTCAAACCCCGCTCTCTTCTCTCTGTTCGAATTACCCATCCCCTCTTTCTTCTCATTCTTCTATTCTTATACTCACATAAAGGAATCTCTATACTGTGACATAGAAGATTCCACTACTTCCTTTGTTCTCTTCTTTCTCATATGAGTAGGAACAAGGATAAGGATATTCTTGTTGAAGCTGATCCTGAACCTGAAAGGACTCTGAAGAGGAAGCTAAGAGAAGCTAAAGCACAACACTCCGGAGAGGACCTCACAAAAAATCTCGAAAAAGAAGCAGACATGGTAGCCGAACCCAACAACAATGCTAGAGATGCAAGGAAGATACTTGGTGACTATACTGCATCAACTTCCAACTTCTATGGAAGAAGCATCTCAATTCCTTCCAATGAAGCAAACAACTTTGAGCTTAAGCCTCAATTAATTTCTCTAATGCAGCACAATTGCAAGTTTTATGGACTTCCATCGGATGATCCTCATCAGTTCTTAGCTGAATTCTTGCAGATCTGTGATACTGTTAAGACCAATGGGGTTGGTCCCGTGGTCTACAGACTTATGCTTTTCCCCTTTGCTGTAAGAGACAGAGATAAGATATGGTTAGACTCACAACCTAGAGAAAGCCTGAACTCTTGGGATAAGTTGGTTACTACTTTCTTGGCCAAGTTCTTTCCACCTCAAAAGCTGAGCAAGCTTAGAGTGGACGTCCAGACCTTTAGACAGAAAGAAGGTAAATCCCTCTATGAAGCTTGGGAAAGATACAAGCCATTGATCAGAAGGTGTCCTTCTGACATGCTTTCAGAATGGAGCATCTTGGATATATTCTATGATGGTCTGTCTGAATTGTCCAAGATGTCATTGATACTTTGAATGCCATATTGGCTCAGAACAAAATATTGACTCAGCAAGTCAATATAATTTCTCAGAATCTGACTGGATTGCAAGCTACATCCGACAGTACTAAAGAAGCCTTCTCTGAATGAGAAGCTTATGACCCTGAGAATCTTGCAATGGAAGAGGTGAATTAAATGGGAGAATCATATGGAAACACCTATAATCCTTCATGGAGAAATCATCCAAACTTCTCATGGAAGGATCAACAGAAGCCTCAACAAGGCTTCAATAACAATAATGGTGGGAGAAAAAGGTTTGGCAATAGCAAGCCTTTTCCATCATCTTCTCAACAATAGATAGAGAACTTTGAGCAGAAACTCTCTGGCTTAGCAACCATAATCTCTGATCTATCTAAGGCCACTCTCAATTTTATGACTGAAACAAGGTCCTCCATCAGAAATTTGGAGGCACAAGTGGGTCAGTGATAAACCACTATTTTATAGTTTATATTGTGTTTAATTGTGTGGTTTTGTCGTGATCCTTACCCACTTATTCATCAATTTAGCATGCATTTAGATTTCCTTCCTGAATTTATTACATGTTTGAAAATTGCTTCCCAGAGACTTTAATTATTTAATTTTAATTCTCCTTTATTCCATTCGATGCCGTAATCTGTGTGTCAAGCATTTCAGGCTTTATAGGGCATGAATGAGACGGAGATTGGAGAGGAAGCTAGCAAAAATGGAAGGAACACAAGAGTTTGAGGAGATAACCAGCGAAAAGTGATGCGGTCGCATATCTCACGCGACTGCGCGAAGGAGCGCAAATCGCAGTGATGCGGCCGCATGGCTTGTGCGGCCGTGCGGATTGGAAAGCACAAGCAACGCGGTAGCGTGGACGACACGAACGCGTGAAGAGGAAAAGCGCCAGCGACGCGTCCGCATGGACGACGCGATCGCGTGACATGCGCGATCTGCATAAACTGCAGAATCTGAAACCAGCAATTTTGGACCCTATTTCGGCCCAGTTTTCGGCCCGGAACAGCAGACCAGAGTCAGAGAATATGCAGAAACAACAGATAAAACCTTCATGAAGTAGTTTAGATCTAGTTTTTGACTCTCTGAGTTTTTTTTCTCTCTAGTTTTAAGAATTTTAATTTTCAATTGATCTTAGCATTGGAACATTGAGAAGAGTTATTTTCCTCATCAAGATTTCATCACTCTAGTTTGTTCTCTTAACTTGGTTTTATTCTTCCATGTTCTTTGTTATGTTCAATTTTGTCATTCAGATATTTTTATGATTAATTAATGCAAGGATTATTTCTTTTTAATTTAAATTCCATTCCAATAATCATGTCTTCTTTTAATTCCCTTTCATGTGCCATGGATTCTTTATTTACAATGCGTGAGTAGTTTCATTACTTGATGGGGAGTTGATTAAAAGGAACTCTTGAGTTGGAAGGATTGAAAGAAAAATTTGTAATTGGGTTGAATGTTGGATTGCTATCCTGTCACCGACGCCAATCCCTTTGAACTAAGTGGGTTGCAACTTGTGAACAGATCTGGCATTTCCACTTGTTTGACTTTCTCTTACCTAGTAAGGGATAACCAAACAGAACAACTATTAATTATAAATTAATCTACAATCACACCATCAATGATAGAGATTCTAACCAATCAATTCCCAGTCAAGGCCTCTTATTTTTATTATTTAAATTTCCTCAATTTAAATCCCAATTTACTTAGCTCAACTCTTTTTGGAATATCTGATTAATAAAACAGCACATTTTTCTGCAACTCGTTGGGAGACGACCTGGGACTTAAAACTCCCAGTAATTTTAATTTAAACTTTCAGTGGCATATTTCTAAATTGATAGGCAGATTTTCGGTGAGTTAAGAACTATACTTGCAACGTAACCATTTTAATAAATTTTTAATCAACAGCTTCTGCACTCCATCAGTCAGCTGAGTAAAAGAGTTACTGAAACTCCTCCTAGTACTCTCCCAAGCAATACAAAAGAGAATCCAAAGAGAGAGTGCATGGCCATCAATATAACCAAAATGGCCGAACCTATAGAGGAGGAAGAGGCAGTGATTTCCAGTGAGGAAGACCTCAATGGACGTCCACTAACCACTAAGAAGTTCCCTAATGGGGAACCAAAGGAATCTGAGGCTCATACAGAGACAATAAAGATTTCACTGAACTTACTATTACCATTCATGAGCTCTGATGAGTATTCTTCCTCCAAAGAAGATGAAGATTTTTTTGAAGAGCAAGTTGCTCGGTATCTAGGAGCAATCATTAAGCTGAATGCCAAGTTATTTGGTAATGAGACTTGGGAGGATGAACCTCTATTGCTCATCAATGAACTGATTGCCTTGGTTCAGTAGAAATTACCTCAGAAGAAATTGGATCCCAGAAGGTTCTTAATACCTTGTACTATAGGCACCATGACCTTTGAGAAGGCTTTCTGTGACCTGGGGTCAAGTATAAACCTTATGCCACTCTCTATAATGGAGAAACTAGGAATCTTTGAGGTACAAGCTGCAAGAATCTCGCTAGAGATGGCAGACAAATCAATGAAACATGCTTATGGACTTGCAGAGGATGTCTTAGTAAAGGTTGAAGGCCTTCACATCCCTGCTGACTTCATAATCCTAGACATTAGGAAGGATGAGGATGAATCCATCATCCTTGGAAGACCCTTCCTAACCACAGCAAGGGCTGTGATTGATGTGGACAGAGGAGAGTTAGTCCTTCAATTGAATGAGGACTACCTTGTGTTTAAGGCTCAATGATCTTCTTTTGTAAACATGGAGAAAAAGCATGAAAAGCTTCATCCAATTCTCTCCATACAGAGTCAAGCAAAGCCCCCACACTCAAACACTAAGTTTGGTGTTGGGAGGCCATAATCATGCTCTGAGCAATTGTGAATCTCTGTAAGAGCTTCATGTCAAGCTTTTGACATTAAAGAAGCACTTATTGGGAGGCAACCCAATCTTATTTATCTATGTTAATTCCTTTTTCATTTCATTTTCCATTGTTAGTTTATGTTTTCTTTAGGTTGATGATTATGTGGAGTCACAAAAATAGCTGCAGAATTAAAGCAAAATCAAAAATAGCATAAAAAATAGCACACCCTGGAGGACATGCTTACTGGCATTTAAAAGCAGTAAGGATAGCAGAATGGGCGTTTAACGACTAATCTGGCAGCATTCTGGGCATTAAACGCCAAAATTGGCAGACAGACTGGCGTTTAACGCCAAAAAATGGTGTTTGGTGTCTGTCTGGCATTAAACGCCAGAAAGGGGCATCAGTCTAGCGTTTAACACCAGAATGGGCAGCAGAGCTGGCGTTAAATGCCAGAATCGACACACATAGGGCGTTTAAATGCCAGAAATGTGCAGGGATGAGAAATCCTTGACACCTCAGGATCTGTGGACCCACAGGATCCCCACCTACCCCAATTCACTCTCTCTCCTCTTTACACCTTTCCATCACACTCTTCCCCAAACACCATTCACCTATCAAATCCTACCCTCTTCTCCATAATCTCTTCACCACTCATATCCATCCACTATTCCCCAAAAACCCATCATAAAGCCCCACCTACCTCATCATTCAAATTCAAAATATTTTTCTCCCAAACCTACCCCTTTCCACACGGATTCCCTCTCACCCTTATCCTATAAATACCCCTCCTTACTCCTCCACTTTCACACATCACAAACACTTCATAACCCCTGTGGCAGAACTATTCTTACCCTTCTATATCCTTTATTTCTTTTCTTCTTCTTCTCCCTTCTTTCTTCTTTTGCTCGAGGATGAGCAACCTTTTAAGTTTGGTGTGGGAAAAACTCTGCATTTTGTTTTCTATATCCATTAATGACACCTAAGGCCGGAGAAACCTCTAGAAAGAGGAAAGAGAAGGCAGTTGCTTCTACCTTTGAGTCATGAGAGATGGAGAGATTCATCTCAAAGATCCATCAAGACCACTTCTATGAAGTTATGGCCAAGAAAAAGGTGATCCTCGAGGTCCCCTTCATGCTAAAAAAGAGTGAATATCCGGAGATCCGACGTGAGGTTCGGAGAAGAGGTTGGGAAGTTCTCACCAACCCCATCCAACAAGTCAGAATCTTAATGGTTTAAGAGTTCTATGCTAATGCATGGATCACTAAGAACCATGATCAAAGTGTGAACCCGAACCCAAAGAATTGGCTCACAATGGTTCGGGGGAAATACTTGGATTTCAGTCTGGAAACCGTGAGGTTGGCATTCAACTTGCCAATGATGCAAGGAGATCCTCATCCTTTCACTAGAAGGGTCAACTTTAATCAAAGGTTGGACCAAGTCCACATGGATTTCTGTGTAGAAGGAGCCTAATGGAAGAGAGACTCCAAAGGCAAGCCGGTTCAACTGAGAAGGCCTGACCTCAAACCCGTGGCTAGAGGATGGTTGGAATTCATCCAATGCTCTATTATTCCTACTAGCAACCGGTCCGAAGTAACTGTGGATCGGGCTATCATGATCTACAGTATCATAATTGGAGAAGAAGTGGAAGTTCATGAGATCATACCTTTAGAACTATACAAGGTGGTTGACAAGCCCTCTACTTTGGCAAGGTTAGCCTTCCTTCATCTTATCTATCACCTATGTAATTTAGCCGGAATTGTCATAGCGGAAGACATCCTCATTAAAGCAGACAATTCCATAACTAAAAAGAGGATGGAGCAAACAAGAGAGCCCACTTATGGACCTCAACAAGAGCATGAGAAAGTCCCTCATCAAGAAATCCTTGAGATGCCTCAAGGGATGCATTTCCCTCCACACAACTATTGGGAGCAACTCAACACCTCTTTTGGAGAATTGAATTCTAACATGGAGCAACTGAGGATGGAGCACCAAGAGCACTCCATTATCCTCCATGAAATCAGAGAGGACCAAAGAGCCATGAGGGAGGAGTAACAAAGGCAAGGAAGAGATATTGAGGAGCTAAAGCACTCCATTAGTTCTTCAAAAGGAAGAAGAAGCCACCATCACTAAGGTGGACCCGTTCTTTAATCTCCTTATTTATTTTCTTTTCTGTTTTTTGTTTTTATGCTTTATGTTTTGACTATGTTTGTGTCTTCATTACATGATCATTAGTGTTTAGTGTCTATGTCTTAAAGCTATGAATGTTCCATGAATCTTTCACCTTTCTTAAATGAAAAATATTTTCTGAAAAAGAAAAGTAAGTACATCAATTTCAAATTCTATCTTGAGAATAGTTTAATTATTTTGATGTGGTGGCAATACTTTTTGTTTTCTGAATGAATGCTTGAACAATGCATATTTTTTATAGTGAAGTTTAAGAATGTTACAATTGTTGGCTCTTGAAAGAATAATAAAAAAAGAGAAATGTTATTGATAATTTGAAAAATCATAAAATTGATTCTTGAAGCAAGAAAAAGCAGTGAAAAACACAAAGCTTGCAAAAAAATGGCAAAAAATAAAGGAAAAGAAAGAAAAAGAAAAAGCAAGCAGAAAAAGCCAATAGCTCTTTAAACCAAAAGCCAAGAGAAAAAAGCCAATAACCCTTTAAACTAAAAGGTAAAGGTAAAAAGGATCCAAGGCTTTGAGCATTAATGGATAGGAGGGCCCAAAGGAATAAAATCCTGGCCTAAGCGGCTAATTCAAGCTGTCCCTAACCATGTGCTTGTGTTATGTAGGTCCAAGTGAAAAGTTTGGGACTGAGTGTTTAAAGTCATGATCCAAAGCAAAAGAGTGTGCTTAAGAACTCTGGGCACCTGTACCTGGGGATTCTAGCAAAGCTGAGTCACAATCTGAAAAGGTTCACCCAGTTATGTGTCCGTGGCATTTATGTATCCGGTGGTAATACTGGAAAACAAAATGCTAAGGGTCACGGCCAAGACTTATAAGGTAGATGTGTTCAATAATCAACATACTAAACTAGGAGAATCAGTAACACTATCTGAAGTATGAGTTCCTATGGATGCTAATCATTCTGAACTTCAAAGGATAAAGTGAGATGCCAAAACTGTTTAGAAGCAAAAAGCTACTAGTCTCGCTCATCTAATTGGAACTAAGTTTCATTGATATTTTGAAATTTATTGTATTTTCTCTTCTTTTTATCCTATTTTGTTTTTAGTTTCTTGGGGACAAGCAACAATTTAAGTTTGGTGTTGTGATGAGCGGATAATTTATACACTTTTTGGCATTGTTTTTACATAGTTTTTAGTATGTTTTAGTTACTTTTTATTATATTTTTGTTAGTTTTTATGCGAAAATCACATTTCTGGACTTTACTATGAGTTTGTGTGTTTTCCTGTAACTTCAGGTATTTTCTGGCTGAAGTTGAGGGACCTGAGCAAAAATCTGATTCAGAGGTTGAGAAAGGACTGCAAATGCTGTTGGATTCTGACCTCCCTGCACTCAAACGAGTTTAGCTAGAGCTACAAAAGTCCAATTGGCACATTCTCAATTGGGCTGGAAAGCTAACATCTTGGGCTTTCCAGAAATGCATAATAGTCTATAATTTGCTCGAGATTTGATGGCCCATACTAGCGTTAAAACGCCCACCAAAGACCCCTTTTTTGGCGTAAAACGCCGGAACTGGCACCAGAACGGGAGTTAAACACCCAAACTAGCATCCAAGCTGGCATTTAACTCCAGCAAAGGCCTATGCTCGTGTAAAGCTCAATGCTCAGCCCAAGCACACACCAAGTGGGCCTTGGAAGTGGATTTCTGCACTATGTGCACTTAGTTACTTATTTTCTGTAATCCTTAGTAACTAGTTTAGTATAAATAGCACTTTTTACTATTGTATTTCGTCTTTTGATCACTTTTATGCGATTTTCATATTTGGGAGGCTGGCCATTCAGCCATGCCTAGAACTTTTTCTCTTATGTATTTTCCAACGGTGGAGTTTCTACACCTTATAGATTAAGGTGCGGAGCTCTGCTGTTCTTCATGAATTAATGCAAGTACTATTGTTTCTCTTTTAATTCACGCTTACTTCTTCTCCAAGATATACTCTCGTACTTAATTTAGTTAAGTCAGAATAAAGGGGTGACCCGTGACAGTCACCCACTATCTTCATTACTCGCTTAGCCAAGATCTGCGTGCCTGTCAACCACAAGCGGTCTACATGATGTTCAACGTAGTCATTGGACGAAAGCTGGAGTATAGTCTCTTGGGTCTCTAATCCATGGATCTGACTTGTCTCTCCTGACAACAGAACATTCAAATCTGTGAGATTAGAACCTTCGTGGTAGAGGCTAGATCCAATTGACAGCATTCCTGAGATCCGAAAAGTCTAAACCTTGTCTGTGGTATTCTGAGTAGGATCTGGCACGGGATTACTGTGACGAGCTTTAAACTCACAAATGTTGGGTGCAGTGATAGTGTGCAAAAGGATAGAGAGATCCTATTCCGACACAAGTGAGAACCGATAGATGATTAGCTGTGCGCTAGCTGTGCTTGGTATTTTTCATCCGAGACGAGAAATCCGACAGTTGATTAGCCGTACAGAAACCGTAGCTGGACCATTTTCACTGAGAGGATAGATGGTAGCCATTGACAAAGGTGATCCACCAACATACAGCTTGTCATGGAAGGGAGCACGCTTGATTGGATGAAGACAATAGAAAAGCAGAGGTTCAGAAGCAACAAAGCATCTCCAAACGCTTATCTGAAATTGCCACCAATGAATTACATAAGTATCTTTATTTAATTTGCATTTTATTTATCTTTCAATTATCAAAACTCATAACCAATTGAATCCTCCTGACTAAGATTTACAGGATGACCATAGCTTGCTTCAAGCCGGCAATCTCTGTGGGATCGACCCTTACTCGCGTAAGGTTTTATTACTTGGATGACCTAGTGCACTTGCTGGTTAGTTGTACCGGAGATGTAAAAAGTGTGATCACAATTCCGTGCACCACTAAGTAATATAGAGTGTCATTGCAGAATTGTAAATGAGCAAGAATATAAATGACTCAAAAGTAAAGAAAAGCAGTAAGGTGCAGAAAAGGAAATGGCAAGAATGTAAAGTGCAGAAACATAAATGACTTAATTGTAAATGGGAATGGGGATTAACGGAATGTAAAGAAAGCTATAAAGAATGTGGAAGATAAGAATAGGGAAATTCATTGAGATCAGGAGATGTTGTTCTTTTTGGATTAAATCCAGCTCATCCCATCTTCAATCATGCAACTCATTGACCTCTTGGCAATCATGATTGATTGAGCCCGAATCCCTTGGTGACTCAATCTCTCAAATCTTGATAATCAGCATATTCCTTGGTCTAATTGCTCATGAAGAGAGATATGCTTGGTCCCTGATTATACCACATATCCTCAAAGGTCCAAGTAGTGGGTGGATTATATGTCGCCATATTCAATCACCAAAACCCAGATTCTACTCAAGTGTGAGAATGGATTTCAAGCATGGTTTCATGTTTCCTTTTCCAAGGTTCCCAGGAAACCCGTTTTGCATTCAACCTCTTTCCCAAGATGAGTGAATATTAACATTAAAATGAAATTCCTTCTAGCAAATCAAAGAGAAGATGAAGAGAAGAAGAAATTCACTATCATTAATCCATCAAGTACAACAGAGCTCCCTCTCTCAATGAGAGGGACTTTAGTTACTCATAGCTTAAGAGAAAAGTACAAGAGATGATGTGAGAAGTAAATCTAACTATCCTTCAGGGGTTATTTATACTACTCCTAGCACTAGAATTAAGAAAATACAAAAGAGAAAGGAAAATTACAACTGAAAAAAAAAGGAAAAAAACTCATAAAATAGACCATGTACCTGGCGTGTGACTGGCATTCTGGCGTGCCACGCCTTCGAGCCCAAGTGGCACGCCCAGGCCTTTTTAAGCCTTGGTTAGCCTGGCGTGCCACGCCTTCGACCCGCCTTCGACCCCAAGTGGCACGCCCAGGCCTTTTTAAGCCTTAGTTAGCCTGGCGTGCCACACCTTTGAGCCCAAGTGGCACGCCCAGGCCTTTGTCTTCTTCTTCTCTTCTCTAGAAAGTTGAACTAGCGTGGCACGCTCAAGGTCTGGCGTGCCATGCCTCTTAAATGTGCTTGGTTTCTTTGTTGGCGTGCCACGCCTAGAAATCAAGTGGCACGCCCATGCTTTCCCTTCTTGTGCTTCTTCTCTGGACAGTTGATCTAGCGTGGTATGCCCAAGATCTAGCATGCCACGCCCATTGTGGTTGCTTCACTTCCTTCTCTGGAATTTACTACTGGCGTGCCACGCCCAGCAGGTGGCGTGCCATGCCTGTGGAGAACCTTTTCACTTCTCTGGAGAATAGAACTGGCGTGCCACCCCCAGTGTGTGGCGTGCCATGCCCAGCATTCTTCCTTGCTCCAGTAGCTCGCGTGCCACGCCCAGCATTCAAGTGGCACGCCCAGGTGAATAATGAAAGTTGGCGTGCCACGCCTTCGACCTCAAGTGGCACACCAAGCTTTGCTTGGCCTTCTCTAGTGTTGGCGTGCCACGCCTGGGTCTTCAAGTGGCACGCCCAAGTGAGGATGAGAGCTGGAGTGCCATGCCTTCGACATCAAGTAGCATGCCCAAGTGGTTGTGATGGACTTGGCGTGCCACGCCCCTTTTGTGGCCTTCAATATTGCTCTCTGGAAAATGATACTAGCGTGCCATGCCCACCTCCTGGTGTGCCACGCCCATACAAAAGCTTCGAGGATTCTTTATGGAAATCATTACTGGCATGCCACGCCCACATACTTTCATGGCATTTGTTCAAAGTGGCACGCCAGTTTCACACGCCCAGCTTTGTTTTGTTGTTTTCTCCCATTTTTGTTGCTCTTTTCACCTAAAATTCAACACAAACCCATTTCAAAGCAATGAACCATAATATTTATTATTTGATTCATGAGAATGCATTGAAACAATGAATGTGTGTTCTTTTTATAGTCCTTTTAGATAGGTAAAAAGGGTAAAAGATGCAAGTCATCACACGCGTGCCACACTCATACTATTTAGTGGCATTTGTATCAAGTGGCATGCCCAACTTCACACGCACAACTTCGTTTTCTTGATTTCTCTTTCCATTGTTGCTCTTTTCACCTGAACTTCAACACAAACTCATTTCAAAGCACTACACCATAATATTTACCAATTACTTCATGAAATTGCATTGATTGAATGAGATTATGATTTTTTATGGTCTTTTTAGATAAGAGAAAGAGGTAGATGATGCAAGTCATCAGTCGATCCCACGAGAATTTTTGGACTGAGCAAGCAGTGGTTATCCTGCAGATCTTAGTCAAGCGAATAGAAAATTGGCTGGTTGTTGTTGAATGCGTATAAAATAAATAAGAAAGCAATAAAGAAATAGCAAGGAAACAATATTGAGAAATCAGTTATGGCTTTGGAGATGCCTTATCTTTCTGGATTAACTTTTCTTACTATCTATTCCAATAATGAATGATTCATTTCATGGCAAACTGTAAGTGATTAACACCACGCCAATGGCTATTAATCTCCTCTAATCCTTATCAAATGCCACGATAATGGTCATTTCAATCTGAACGAGGGTGAAGCTCTATCAATTCAATCTCTGGTGATCCTAATCAAAATGCCATAGACAAGGTCAGATCTTTCGGATCGGAGAATGAAGCTTTATGATTCTAGTTTATACCACAAAGGCCCTAATCTCCCTAGAACTTGACAGAACAGATGTTCCCATATCCCCAATGAGATTATGGATTAGCTATCTAGAGATGTCACATCAAGCTTGTAGTTGAATGTTATCACTTCTGAGACTCGCAAGAACTCATGTAGAACAAGGGGTCATACTTCCGTTCCACCCCAGATTCATAAAGATGAAGAACGAGAATGCATATTTGAATGGAATAAAAAATATATTAAAATAGAAATAGTAATATTATTAATCCATGAGAATCAATAGAGCTCCTAACCTTAACCTGGGAGGTTTAGTGACTCATGCTTTACAAAGAATCAGAGAAATAGTATCTGTGCTTCTCCCCTCCTAGGAGGCATAGTCCTCAGGAGGAAGGAAGTCCGTTATTTATAATAAAAACTCGACCTAAAAGATATTACTAACAATTAAAAATTAAATAAATGGGATAAACTAAGCAAAAGGGGCAAAAATCCACTTTTAAGCCCACTTGGTGAGTGTTTGGGTTGAGCTTGACGTCTAACTTGAAGGAGTAGGCATTGAAAACCCACAAGGAGATAAATATGCTGCTTCCTTACTCCCCTTATGGCATTGAATGCCAGTTTGGGCATTCAACTTGGGAGGTTGGTCCCTTTGGGGTGTTAAATGCCAGAAAGAGGGTAGTTTGGGCGTTCAGCACCCAGTTTGGGTAGTCCAATCCAAAGAAAAGTATAAACTTTATATATTTCTAGAAAGATCTGAAAGTTATCTTTCCAAATCCGTTGAGAACGCATTATTTGGACCACTATAGCTCCATAAATGCTCATTTGAATGCACGGATGTCACATCCTGACAGCATCTGCTACGCTTTCTTTGCCTCTGAATCGAACTTTGCCAAAATCACCCAAAATTCACCTAAAATCATAAGAAAAATACAAAAGCTCAAAGTAGTATCCACAAAGTGAAATTTTCATTAAAAACTACTAAGACATAATAAAACTTAACAAAATATACTAAAAACACTAAGAAAATGACATAAAAAATGTATAAAATATACGCTCATCAGAACACCAAACTTAAACTGTTGCTTGTCCTTAAGCAACGAAAAAAAAGTAGGACTAAAAAGAAGAGAGAGATACAATAAGTCTTAAAATTTTTCAATGAAGCCCAATTCCAAATGATGAGCGGGGCTAACAGCTCTTTACTTCTCAATGGTTTCGGCATCTCACTTTCCTTTGAAGTTCAGAAATATTGACATCTCTTGGAACTAGAATCCGGATGATATTATTAATTCTCTTAGTTTAGCTCTTCTTAATTCTTGAACACAACTTTTTTTTTGGTGCTTTGCACCTTTTTGAGCCTAGCCATGACTCTAAGTGTTTTGTTTTCCCGTATTACCACCGAATACATAAACGCCACAGGCACTTAACTAGGGGAACCCTTTGGATTCAAATTTAGCTTTGCTTAAATTCCCAGTTAGTGGTGCCCAGTGTTCTTAGGCGTACTCTTTTGCTTTGGAACACAACTTTAACTACTCAGTCTCAAGCTTTTCACTTGAAACCTACACATCACAAGCATTTAGTTAGGGATAGCAGCACATTTGAGCTTTTTAGGCTGATTTTTAACCCTCTTAAGCATTGATGCTCAAAGCAACACCAAACTTAAAATGTTTGCTTATCCTCAAGCAAAGAAAACAAGGTCCCTTGTTGGTCATATGGGAGGAAAGAATGGGTGGAAAATGTTTGAATTCGAAGTGGGTAGGGTTTGTAGGATTTGTGTGGGACCCACTGGCTGAGAAGGCTACAAAGCTTAAGCTACCTGCCCCTCAATAGGCGTTGGACGCCCAGAGTACCCCATCTCTGGCATTCAACACCAGGATTAAAAAAAGTTGAAAGAAATAAAATAACTCAGAAACTTTGGGAAGCATGCTCATGAAAAATCAAAGTTAAATTACCATGTGCATTAAAAAAAAAGAGAGTTATTTTTCAGTATTTAATAAAAGGATACACAAGAATTCCCCAATGCAAAATAAAAACAATGCACATGGGATAAAAATGAAAATTGAAGCATGAGCATGCAACAACAAGTGGAAAAATATGGGAAAATAGGTAAACAAGTTTTGTTTTACTAAATATGTATGTTAGGTGAGTGACGTTAGGATTTTTGCCAGTAAAGAAGTTCATAAAAACATTCGCGTTGTAGATATAGTCTCTAAACCGACAGAAATCCCTTCCTACAAATGTTTGGGTGTCACAAGTAACAAACCCCTTTAAAAATTATTAACCGAGTATTCAAACCTCGGGTCGTCTTCTCAAGGAACTGCAAGGGAGTATGTTCTTATTTTTGGCTATAAAGGTTGTAATCGGGGTTTAGAAGATGAGAAGCAAGTGATTTAAATGACAATTAACATAAATGGCGATTAAAAGTAATTAATAACTGTAAAAACAACTTTTGGCAAGGTAAGAGAAATTAGAAGTCCAACTTGGTGATCTCTCTCAATAATAATGAAAGTTGTATCTAATTTCCACTTAGTCAACCTTTAAAGTAAAGGAAAGTCAAGGGACTAATTAGTTGACCTTCGAATCCTATTTATTTCCTAAGAAAAAGTTGGGATTATCGAAGTTCAGTTCAATTAGCAAGATAACGATTATCAATTATGCTGAGTTTGATAACTGTTGAGTTACTGATTTCTTAACCAAGACCAAAAGAGAGAAAGTAAATTACTGGAATAAAAATATCTTCAAATCGGAAACAATGATAATTAAAAGGAACAATCATAAACTGGAATACTTCAAATATCATTAATAATAATCTGTAACATGGAATAATTCATAACTTGAATCATAAAAGTAAATAATCAATTCAAAGCTGGAATAAATAAACATAGGAAAAATGCGAGCTCTCTCTGAATGGATGCATTCCCACACTTTATAGCCTCTAGTCTATGCTGTCTGTACTTGGATCTGGGCCAAAAAGGGCTTCAGAAATTGCTGGGGTGTATTCTGTAAATTCTGATTCGTGGCCTCTGTCACGCGTCCGTGTGAGTCACGCGGTCGCATCATTCGGAGCTTTTCTTTGCCACGCGGTCGCGTCAGTCACGCATCTGCGACGTATGCGTTCTGCTTAAGGCGCGCGGTCGCGTCAGTTATGCGGGCGCGTCGCTGCTTCTTTGCCTTTGGCACGCGATCACGTCGTCCATGCGATCGCGTGGGTGCCAGTTTCTTTGAAGCTCCGTTTCGTATTTTCCTTCCATTTTTGTATGTTTCCTTTTCCATCCTTTAAGTCATTCTGTCTTAGAAAATCTGAAACAACTCAACACACTAATCACGGCATCGAATGGAAATAAAGGTAATTAAAATAATTAATTTTAAAGCTTATGAAACATGTTTTTCACATACATCACATAATAAGGAAAGGAAAGTAAAACCATGCAATTAATATGAATAAGTGGGTGAAGGATTGAATAAATCACTCAAAATAAGCACGAAATAACTCATGAAATATGGGTTTATCAACCTCCCCACACTTAAACAATAGCATGTCCTCATGTTAAATCCAAGATGAAGATTAAGGTTAGGTTAAAGTGGTGGAATGTTATGCAATGCAACCTATTCTAAATGCATCTACCTAAATGAGTCATGCAATTCCAATTTATCCACTCATATATAAAGCTTACATGTAGCCAAATTAATTCACATTCTCAAGGAGTCATATGTATATATAGCCAACCCTCAAATAATAAAGAATTTTAGCAAATGAGATGGGAAAGAAAAATATTGTACAAACATGCAAAATAATTAGTAATTTAAGCACAGATATATGTTGATGAGTTATTGAACCCTCACTGGATTTTGTGTTTACTCTCTAGTCACTCAGTGTTTATTGGGTT
>NC_029781.3:38436897-38438326 GCF_000817695.3 Arachis duranensis
TCATGAGGTCTTTAATTAAGGTTGTAATGGGGCCAACGTAAAGGTAAGGGTATATGTATAGGGATAAATGAGCTAATAAGTGAATCCTTAATTAGACTAAGATCTCACCTAACATACATATTTAATACAACAAAATTTGTTTACCTATTTTTCCATATTTTCCCACTTGTTGTTACATGCTCATGCCTCAATTCTTATTATTTTTTTATTTATTTTTATTTTTTTTTGCACATGGTAATTGAGTCACTTTGATTTCTCATGAGCATGCTTCCAAAAATTTTTAAGTTATTTTATTTCTTTCAGCTTTTTATACCTTTTATTTCTATCATCCATGTTCCCAAAAGGTTTTCCACAATTTACTCTATTTATAATTTTCTATCTTAAGCTAACCAAGGATTCACTTGGGATTTTCTTTTGTTTTTCTACTTAAGGCTAGTAATTTGGCTAAATAGAATAAAGGGGTTTTAAAAGGCTCAAGGGGGGCTAACAAGGGTGATGTAAAAGGTAAGCTATTTTTGGGGTAAGTGAGCTAAAATCAAATGATGGCCTCAATCATTCTTTTGGTATGTATCTACATTCTATATTCTATAATTCGACATATAGATTAAAGCAAAGTAAAGAACATCAGAATAAAAAGAAGCGAAACACACAGGAATAAAATTACGGTTTAAATGCAACCATACAATTAAGCTCAAGACTCACAGGCTGTGTGTTCTCTAACTCAAGCATCATATATCATTCATATATGTTATGCAGGTTTAGTTAAACATTCCCACTATTCTCACAAAAAAAATTATTTAGGGTGGCTTTTAAAGTTTTAATGTTCCTGATGAGAGAACTTTTGCGTGGTCTAGAAATTTGCGGATAAATCCTCGTTGCAAGTATAGTTTCTAAACCTTCAAAAGTCCTTTCATACAAATGTTTTGGTTGTCACAAGTAACAAACCCCTTTAAAATTGATAACCGAGTATTAAGCCTCGGGTCGTCTTCTCAAGGAATTGCAGGGAGGTATGTTCTTATTATTAGCTATGGAGATTGTAAATTGGGGGTTTTTAAAGTATGAGATAAAAAGAAATAATAGTAAATAGCAGAGGAAATAAAATAATAGCAATAAAAATAAACTCTTGGCAAGGTATTAAGAACTGGAGGTCCTATCCTAGTTATCCTCTAACTATGGAGGTAAGTTAAGTGGCAAATTAATTCCAATTTTCAATCAACAATGAGTTTGATAACTCAAGAGTTACCAATGTCTCAACCAAAGCCAAAAAGAAAATAGTAAATTTGCTGAATAAAAATTGTCTTCAGATGGGAAGCATTAATCATGTAAATAAATGAAAGCAATCATGAATGGAAATACCTCAAATAACATTAATTAAGAAAATTATATGTAACATGGAAGAGTTCATAAATTAAATAAAAATAAAGAACCT
>NC_029781.3:38438461-38443427 GCF_000817695.3 Arachis duranensis
ATGAATGGATGCATTTTCCCACTTTATAACCTCTGGTCTATGCTTTCTGGACTTGGATTTGGGCCAAAAAGGGGTTTAGAACTCGCTGGGGCGTGTTCTGTAATTTTCTGGTGCGTGGCTTCTGTCACGCGTCCGCGTGGGTCACGCGGTCGCGTCATTCGGAGCTTTTCCTTGCCACGCGGTCGCGTCAGTCATGCGACCGCGTCATGTGCATTCTGCTCAAGGCGCGCGGTCGCGTTAGTCATGTGGCCGCGTCGCTGAATCTTCGCTTCTGGCACGCGATCGCGTCGTCCATGCGATCGCGTGAACACCAGTTTCCTTAAAGCTCCGTTTTGCTTTCTCCTTCCATTTTTGTATGTTTCCTTTTCCATCCTTTAAGTCATTCTACCTTAGAAAATCTGAAACTACTCAACATACTAATCACGGCATCAAATGGAAATAAAGGTAATTAAAATAATTAATTTTTAAAGCTTAGGAAACAAGTTTTTCACAATACGACATAATAAGGAAGGGAAAGTAAAACCATGCAATTAATGTGAATAAGTAGGTGAAGGATTATATAAATCACTCAAATTAAGCACAAAAGAGCTCACGAAATATGGGTTTATCAACCTCCCCAAACTTAAACACTAGCATGTCCTCATGCTAAATACAAGGTAAATAATTAAGGTTAAAGTGATGGAATGCAATGCAACCTAAATTAAATGCAACTAAATGCAAATTGTTTTTACCTACTTGGTTAAAAATAAATAAGTTCTTCAAGACAAATATGAACTGGATTTCACTAATTCAAATCACAAAATACAATACAAATAACTTGCAAGAAGAAGATAGCTCATGAAAGCAGGGAACATAGAATTGAGAACTGAACCCTTGGTAGTGTATATCATTCTAACTTTCAAGTGTCTAGGGTCAATTCTCTCAATTCTCTACTAATCTTGCTTTCTATAGCTTGCTCTTCATCTAACAATCAACAAAAAATTTAATGCACCAATACACAAATCAAGAGGTCTTTTAAGGGTTGTAATGGGGCTAGGGTCAAGGTAGGATTGTATTTGGCTAAGTGGACTAAAATTTTAATCCTTAATTAACTGAAACTTTTCCACCTAACTTAAACAATCTATGTAATCATAATACAACATCTAGCCATCCATTAACCATGTTTTCCACATATTCATGCATTCTAATTTTAAGTACAGTACATATGCATTGCCTTCGCTACTTACTTTGGGGCATTTTGTCCCCTTTTTCTTATTTGCTTTTTTTTTTGAATGCATATGATTAATTTATTGAATGCATGAACATGTCCTAAACTTTTTTTCACATTTTCAGAAAATTCTAACATACTCAATTCTCAAACCAGATGTTTCCAAACCCACTTTTCCCACACTTAATTTATGAGCACTCTCACTAGTCTAAGCTAACCAAGGATTCAAATTAAGGACATTATTGTTTTCCGCTTAGAGTTAATGATGTGCTAAAGTAAAGAACAAAGGGGTAAAATAGGCTCAAATTGGTTTGCAAAGGATAATGAAAGGTAAGGCCATGTCGGTATGTAAGCTAAGTGAAACAAAGGCCTCAATCATATAAGTGCATGCATACATCAAATTATGGAAATATAGAATTAAGCAAGACAAAGATCACAATTTTAGAGAGAAAAACACACATCAAAAATAAAAAATTGGTTGAAAAAATGCAACCAATTCAAATAGGCTCAAAAATCTCACAGGTTTTGTGTGTTCAAGCTTTAAACTATGTTCCAAAATAATATTTCTTCAAACAAGTGTAATGATGAGCGGATAATTTATACGCTTTTTGGCATTGTTTTTAGTATGTTTTTAGTATAATCTAGTTAGTTTTTAGTATATTTTTATTATTTTTTAGCTAAAATTCACTTTTCTGGACTTTACTATGAGTTTGTGTGTTTTTCTGTGATTTCAGGTATTTTCTGGCTGAAATTGAGGGTCCTGAGCAAAAATCTGACTCCGAGACCAAAAAGGACTGCAGATGCTGTTGGATTCTGACCTCCCTGCACTCGAAGTGGATTTTCTGGAGCTACAGAAGCCCAATAGGCGCGCTCTCAACGGCTTTGGAAAGTAGACATCCTGGGCTTTCCAGCAATATATGATAGTCTATACTTTGCCCAATATTTGATGGCCCAAACCGGCGTGGCAAATCAGCCTCAGAAATTCCAGCGTTTAACGCTGGAACTGGCATAAAACTTGGAGTTAAACGCCCAAACTAGCATGAAAGCTGGCGTTTAATTCCAGAAAAGGTCTCTACACGAAAATGCTTCATTGCTCAACCCAAGCACACACCAAGTGGGCCCGGAAGTGGATTTTTAAGTCATTTACTCATCTCTGTACACCCTAGGCTACTAGTTTACTATTAATAGGATCATTTGACATTGTATCTGTACCTCATGACACTTTACACCTTTCTTTGTGTAATTTCCATAGCATGAGTCTCTAAACCCCATGGTTGGGGGTGAGGAGCTCTGCTGTGTCTTGATGGATTAATGCAATTACTACTGTTTCTTATTCAATCAATGCCTGCTATCAATCCTGATAATTTCTGATATCCTGACTAAGATTTACAAGATAACCATAGCTTGCTTCAAGCCGACAATCTTCGTGGGATCGACCCTTGCTCACGCAAGGTATTACTTGGACGACCCAGTGCACTTGCTGGTTAGTTGTGCGGAGTTGCAAAAGTGTGATTGCAATTTCGTGCACCATGTAACAAAAAATTTTTTTATTCAAATTAGTGAAATTCTCTAAAATTTTTCTTGAAAAAGAAAATATTACTTCAACCAAGTGGTAAAATATGCAAAAAAAATCAAACAAATATGCAATCAATCATGCAAATGCAATAATGAACTACAAAGAAAATTTAAACATTGGTGCTAAAATATGAAGTGACTAACCCATGAAAGTCGGTATCGACCTCCCCACACTTAAAGATTGCACCGTCCTCGGTGCATGCTGAGATGTGCAGGTGGACGGATTGCTCCAACTGATGCTTTTCTCATCAAGGAATGTGCGTAGGAACCTGTTTGTCTCTCCCATGTAAACGTCTTCGATTGTGCTGATGAACTTGTTTGTCTCTCCCATGTGATCGTCTTCCGGTTCTCTTCCGGGTGGCCATCCTGAAAGAAAAAAGGGAAGAAAAGTAACCCAAAAATAAAGATAGAAATTAAAAGATGGAGTATGGTTGGGTTAATGCCAGATGAAAAGGGTCTCATTCACATGGTAGCTACAACATGTAAGAAAACAATAGAAGCCATGGCATACCAGTGGTGCAGAATATGCAACAATGGGGAAGAGAGTGGGGAAGGAAAGATAATATAAATTAAAAATCAATACAAAAGTAATACAGGTATAAAAGATTGGCATTGATTTAAATAATATTACCTAACCAGAATAAAACAAGTCATAAGCACCAAGATAATACCAGAAAAGAAATAACAGTTGAATAAAAACATTTGAACACCAATGGTAAAAGAATAAATTTAGAAAAATAAAAATATGCAATGAATGAAAGTATGCAAATAAAATAAAATAAAATGAGAAGGAAAAAAGGATGAGAAGAAGAAAAAGAAAGTGAGAAAGGAGAGAGAAGGAAGAAATTAGGATTAGAAAAGAGAAGATAAGAAAATTGGCACTAATCTGGGTAGGTTGTGCGACGCTGGCGACGCGGTCGCGTGGGTGACGCGGTCGCGTGGAGCGCGATAAGGTTGGGCGACGCGGACGCGTGGGGCACGCGATCGCGTGACTCGATTTGTGCTAGTGGCGCGAGTGCAGCCTCGCGGCTGCACAACTCTCTGTTCAAAACGTTAGTATTGCCAAAATCCAGGGTGACGTGGTCGCGTGGTCGACGCGATCGCGCGGGTGGCCTTATTTCCAATAGGACGCGGACGCGTGGGTGTGACGAATGAATTTTTCACGGTTTAGAATTTCACAAATGAATTCTCGTTGCAAGCATAGTTTCTAAACCAATCAAAAATCCTCTCATACAAAAATTTGTTTGTCACAAGTACAAACCCCTAAAATCTATAAACCGAAGTATTTAAACCTCGGGTCGTTCTCCCTAGGATTTACAATAAAGTGTTTTGTTATTGGTTGTGAGTTATATTTGGGGTTTTAGAGGAGAAACATGAATAGTAAATGGTAAGAAAACTTTATTAAGAAAATGGTCTTGGCAAGATTTGGTTGTCAAGGGTCTTCATCATTATCACTAGCCACAAGTATGGTAGTTGCAAGGATTAATCCCACTTAGTCATCCTTAAATCAATTAACAAAGGAAAGTCAAGTGAGTTATATCAATCCTAGTCCATAAGTCCTAGCTTTCCACTAATTGGATTAATGAAGGCTAGAGTTAATGGCTATCAACTAGCAATCAATTGGACACTAGTGACTCAAGAAATCCTAAGTTACCTTCTCAAGCCAAGAACATAAAATCCTACTCTAACATCCTCTCAAGCATTTCATCAAACACTTGGAGGGTAATGAAAGAAAGCATTTTTATTTGTAAGAATAAAAGGAATCAACAACCAACAATTACAAAGAATTAACAAAACAACAATCAACAACATCACAATCACATGAATGATCTCAAATTGCATTATTAAAAGGAAACAAAAGAACAAGAATATCTCAATTACAAAACCTAGAGACAAAATAAGAGAAATTACAACAAGAGAGTAGGGATAGAAAGAAGAACCAAAGTGTAGCAATCACCACTTGAAGGTAGAAGTAGAAGGAGACTTGAATTAAACCTAGAATTATGAGATCCTAATCTAACCCTAATTCCTAATCCTAGAGAGAAGTGAGAGCTTCTCTCTCTAAAACTAACTCTAACTCCTAAAACTAAGCTAATGATCAAAAGTACCTAAAGTATTCTTGATTCCCCTTCAATACTTGACTTAAATAGCATCAGAAATGAGTTGGATTGGGCCCACAAGGCT
>NC_029781.3:38443510-38444298 GCF_000817695.3 Arachis duranensis
GCATCATTTGGACCTCTGTAGCTCAAGTTATAGTCAATTAAGTGCGAATAGGTCAGGCTTGACAGCTTTTTGGTTCCATCATTTCTTCATGGGTTCTCCAACTTTACATGCTTTTTCTTCATTCCCTTGATCCAATCTTTGCCTCCTAAATCTGAAATCACTTAACAAACATATCAAGGCATCTAATGGAATCAAGGTAAATTACATTTATCTATTTTAAGACCTAAAAAGCATGTTTTCACTCTTAAGCCCAATTAAAGGAGAATATACAAAACCATGCTATTTCATTGAATAAATGTGGGTGAACGGTGATAAAATCCCTTAAAGTTAATACAAGATAAGCCCTACAAATGGGGTTTGTCAACCTCCCCACACTTAAACCAAGCATGTCCTCATGCTTAAGCCAAGAGAAAGCAAAGGGCATCAACATTTATTCAATGTAAATAAACTATATGCAACCTAAACTATATGCAACTAAATGCAAAATGGTTTTTACTTACTTGGTTAAAAATAAATCAATCCTCCAGGACATATACGCACAAGTAGGGCCAAGATCATATAACGATTCATGAGTCCTACCAATTGAAGTATAAACATGAAATTCACATGGACTTGCAAGGAGAATTCTCGTGAAAGCCGGGAAACAAGGAATTGAGCATCGAACCCTCACCGAAAGTGTTTGCACTCTAGTCGCTCGGTGTTTGGGATTGATTCTCTCAATTCTCTCCTAATCATGCTTTCCAAGATTTGTTTTTCATCTAACAATCAACAATTATTCAATGCATGCA
>NC_029781.3:38444390-38448070 GCF_000817695.3 Arachis duranensis
TCATATATGGCTAGTGGACTTAGGATTTGAATCTTTGATTAACTTAAACCTTTCCACCTAACCTATATAATGACCTATACAATTAAGCACTAATCTAACTACCCATTCCTCACTTTTTCACATACTCATGCATTTTCTTTTTCATTTCACAATACTTATGCATTGACTCTTATTGGACTTCACTTTGGGGCATTTTGTCCCCTTTTTATTTCTTTCTTTTTCTATATACATTTTTTTCTTTTCTTTTCTTTTCTTTTTTCACTTTTATTTATTTTTTCCTTTTCATTTTTTTCTTTTTCTTTCAAACTATACACACGAACATCAATGCATAAGGTCTATACATTTAATCAATACATGAGTATGTACCCAATTTTCCAATATAAAAATACAAAACACAAACACCTTTTTATCCCAACCACTGTCCCAAAGTCTTCCACTCTTGGATGACACTCACACTCACTAGCCTAAGCCAATCAAAGATCCAAATAAGGACTTTTATTGTTTTTCGCTTTAAGGCTTGTAATGTGCTAAATTAAGAACAAAGTGGGTTAATCATAGGCTCAAATTTGGCTAACAAAGGAAGATAAAAGGTAAGGCTATTTGGGTAAGTGAGCTAATGAAATGATGGCCTCAATCATATAAATGCATGAATACAAGGAATAATAGGACATATAGATTCAAACAAATCAAAGATTACAATCATAGAAAGAGAACAATTACACACAAGAAGGAAAATAAGTGGTTATAAGATGTAACCACACAATTAGGCTCAAAACTCACATGCTTGTGTTCTTAGCTCAAAAACCATGTTCCAAAATAAATTCTTTCAAGCAAGTTCAACAAAAATTTTTCAATTTGGTAGGCTGCCCTAAAATGGTTTCTTGGAAAAGAAATCATCACTCTAACCAAGTAGTCCTAATAAGAAAGAAGTGGTAAAAATATGTACAAATTCTAACTAACATGCAACCTATCATGCAATGCAATAGCTAGCTAACATTGGTGTTGAAAAAGGAAATTGTTACCCATGGAGATCGGTCGGACGACCTCCCCACACTTGAATATTGCACCGTCCTCGGTGCATGCAAAGAAGAGCAAGGTGGACGGGTTGCTATAATTGATGAGTTTCTTCAAAGGGTTGTGCGGATGACTTGTTTGTTGCCCCATTTAAAAGCTTTTCCTTTCCCCCTTCTTGGTGGCCAACCTAAAAGGAGAGAAAAAGAAAGAAAATTAAGCCTACAACAAAGATATCAAAGTAAATAGAACATAGGCGGGGGCTAATGCCAAATAAGAGTATGGTTCTCTACTACATGGTAGCTACAACATGTGAGTAAGAAAACAATTTAAGCAAAGGGCATATCAACTAATACTTGATGCAAGAGTAAAGTTAAAGCATGGAATTAACTAATACTTGATGCAAGAGTAAAGTTAAAACATGGAGAGTATATTGAGCATCAAGATCAAATAAGAATCGATAGAAACAAGATTAGTGATACGAATGAAAAGCATTTGATTCTATCCTAACTCAATGATGAAGTGGTACAAGAAAAAAAACAAAGGGTAATGAATTAGGAAGGACTAAAGCACTAATCTTGTGTGTTGACAAATGTTACAATTAATGTAACAAGTCATGAAGCACCAAAACAAATGCAAGAAATTCTCAATAATTGAGTGAGAGAATTCAACACCATTATTAAAATGAGAAATTTAGAAAATAAAATGAGAACGGATTATAGAAACAAAATTGAAATGCAAAGAATAAAAGTATGCAAATGTAATAGACAAAAGAAAATGGAAGAAGAGAAAAATTTTTTTTTTTTATTTTTAAATTTTTTTTATTTTTTTAGTATTTTATTTATTTATTTATTTATTTATTATTATATTTTTTTTTTATTATTAGAAAAAAAATTTTCTTTTTTTTTTATATTAAAAGAGAAAAGAGAAAAAAAATCTTTCAAGAGAGGAAGAAGAAAAAAAAATTGAGAAAGAAAGAAGAAGAGAAGAGGAAAGAAGGAGAAAGGAGGAGAGAGAAAAGCAGGGTGCAAATCCGCGCGCGCGCGCACAGCGCGCTTACGCGTGGATGCAGCAGGGAGAATCCGCGCGCGCGCGCACAGCGCGCTTACGCGTGGATGAGCTTGTGCTCCCAGCACAATGCTGGCACAACGCGCGCACAACTCTCTGGTTTTTGTACCAGAAGTTGCAGAAGTGCAATGTGCGCGCACGCGCACAGCGTGCTTGCGCGCACATGGCCGTTTTTTTTTTTTGCCCAAAAAGCAGAAAAAATGCCCAAGAGCTCCCTATAATGTCCAAAACTCTTCTTTATTCAATCACATATCAAACAATTCACATAAATGCAATTTGATTTTAGGATTTATTCATCTACTACTAATGAATACAACATACTAACAACCAATCTTTACCAACAAATCAATATGAAATGAAAATCTGCCTACAATGGCAACTCAAATCACTTATTAAACAAAACTAAAAGAGGATGGAAAGAGTTTACCATGGTGGGGTGTCTCCCACCTAGCACTTTTAGTTTAAGTCCTTAAGTTGGACATTTGAGAAGCTCTTTGTCATGGTGGCTTATGCTTGTACTCATCCTTGAATCTCCAAGGATCATTGTTCTTCAAATGGTTGACAGAAATTCCAACCAAATTCACCATCCTTGGGCAAAGTTCTACCCAAGAAATGAGCTCCCTTAGTTGGTTGACATGCTTCGATCCGGGATCCCATATCTTATTCTCACACCCATCTTCTAGTTGATCATCATGATTCAACTTGGGTGGCAGGCATATAGAATTCTCCTTTATGCACCAAATTCTCCTTCTAGACCCATACAATTTAGCATTCCTCCAACCATAGTGTTTATGCCTTGAGGGTTTAACCTTAATGAGCCTAACATTCTTTTTCCAACCATTACACCACTCCCTCTTACTCTTAACTCCACAAAGAGCTCTAAGTTGACCATCATTTTCAATCAACCCATATTCAAGTGAGAAAGTAAAGCTTAGGGATAGAAATTTTACCCACTTGAATGTTATGTTAGGTGATGGTGGCTTGGGAAGGGGGGTCTCCCCACACTTAGCCATTGCGATGTCTATGCTCTTGTGCTCTTCCCTTGTAACTTCCACCTCTTGACAACTTATATCAACTTCAACCTCTTCCTCTTGGTAGCTTCTTTCCAATTTAATATTTTCTTCGTGATTTACCAAGGGTATGGGGGGTGAGGTATCTTCTTCCTTACCCTCTATGTCAAGCTCAATGGGAGAGGATTCAATTGTGGATAGGAACTCATCAATAATTGAATCCATCTCTTGATCAACCTCTTCAAAGTCTTCAACCATGATATGCTTTGGAGGTTGTGCACCCTCCTCAACATCAATGTCAAGCTTCTTAGAAGAGTTTTCCATGATGCTACATTTCCATGGACTCTCAACGTCTCCTAAATCCTCAACCGCTTCTTCCTTTTCTTCAATAACCATAGGCTCCTCCAATTGCTCTAATACAAAATAGCCTCCCTCATTTTCCACCGGATTTTCCAATCTCTCCTTCATGCTATGATCTTCAATGGATTCTTCACATGTGGCCACGGAAGCACCTTGAGTGTTCAAAAATTTATAGGCTAAGGTAGACACTACCTCGGTCAAGTTAGTCACAAACTCTAGGGTGTTCCTTTG
>NC_029781.3:38451556-38452229 GCF_000817695.3 Arachis duranensis
ATGGCTGATCCTTGTGTATTTAAGCGTCTAGAAGCCCATTGAATTAATACTCGCCCCAGTTGTTGAGTGGTTGCCTGAAATCGATCCATTGTTTCCTTGAGACGATCCTTTGCCTCTTGATGCACTCAGTTTTCATAAGTAGGATCATAATGCTCTTGGATTGATGGATATGGAGATGGTAAATATTGAAGTGGTGGTTCTTGTGAGTAATTGGGTTGGAATTGGGGTGGTTCTATATATGGTTCATATGGCTCATAAGGTGGTTGGTATGGTGGTTGAGGGTTGGGTCATATGGAGGTGAATGGCGGAAAGGGGCTTGTGAGTTTTGTGGGTTTAGGTTGTGTTGAAAGGATGATCTCTGAGCATAGGGTGGGGCTTTTTGGTAGCTACATGGTGGTCCACCATATCTATCAGCTTGGGATGCATTGTAACCTGGTCTTTGTCCATGATATCTAGGATGGTGTTATTGCCTAAAGGGTTGATTAGATCCTCTTGGCTCTATCCATCCTTGATTGGTCTGACCTTGATGCATATTCCTGTTGTGGTTTCTATTTCCTTCAACAAAGTTAGAACCAAACTCAAAGCGAGAGGGGTGAGAATTCATAGTAGTTATCAGAAATAAAGGGAGGTGGTGATGGGGTTGGGGGTGGGTGCGGCTGGTTGAAGGGGTGAC
>NC_029781.3:38452291-38461544 GCF_000817695.3 Arachis duranensis
GTTTCGCGTGACCTGGGAGAGTTATATTTTGAAATCCACGCGGCCGCGTGGGGCACGCGGTCGCGTGGTGGGGGTGAAAATGGGGGTGACGCAATCGCATGGGTCGCGCGATCGCGTCGCTAGAAGTTGTGCTAAACGCACGACTCCAGCGCCATTTCAGCGCAACTCTCTGTCTCCTTCGAGGTTGTAGTGCAATCCATGCGATGCGATCGCGTCGCTCACGCGGTCGCATGGGATATTGTTTTTGCAAATGACGCAATTGTGTGGGGCATGCGATCGGGTGGGCCAATTTTGTGCAAAACGCACAGGGGCCGCACGATTCCAGCCTAACTTTCTGGATGTTGGATTTTTACGCCGATCTTTAGGTCACGCAGCCGCGTGGGTCACGCGGTCGCGTGGGTTGTGTTTTCGCAATAGGACGCAATCGCATGGGGCATGCGGTCGCGTCGTACACCTTTTTTTTGTGCATGAACAATGCATAATACAGTGATAAATATGAGTGCTATGCATGATTCCAAGTTCATTAAAGTAAAATGAAAAGGAAATAAAAATAAAAACAAACAACCTGAAATAAACTGAAAAGGAAACGACCATACCATGGTGGGTTGTCTCCCATCTAGCACTTTTAGTTAAAGTCCTTAAGTTGGACATTAGAGGAGCTTCCTGTTATGGTGGCTTATGCTTAAATTCGTCCAAAAATCTCCACCAGTGGTTGGAATGCGAATAGCCTCCGGGGTCCCAAACTAGGCATGTGAAGCTTCTAAGCAGCTTCAAACAGATTTTTAGGTTCCCGGGGTGATAAATGTCAGAATAAACCCCAGGATTCCAAGCCTTGCTTTTAAATCCGCCTCTGTCTTAATCTACCTGTTTCCATCCGGGCGGTTTAAAGAGTAGAATCTCACCATGGTAACCAAACGTTCTCCGTGATCCATGCAATTAAGCACGATACCAATCCGTGTACTTCGAGGTGAAGTGTGGAACTTTATTGAACCTTGTGCACCAGCTCTGAGTACGAGCCATTTCCCTCTTACTCTTAAAGCCGCAGAGAGCTCTAAGTTGGCCATCTGTTTCAAGTAAACCATATTCAAGTGAATAAGTAAAGTTATAAGTTTAGGATTGTACCCACTTGAAGCTTGTATTAGGTGGTAGTGGCCTTGGGATAGGTGTTTCGGGTGGTTCTGTAAGTTCTACTCCCTTATGCTCTTCTGTGAATTTCTCTACATCCTTGCAAGAGTCCTCAATTGTATCAGTGTCCTGGTCGAAGTCTCCTATGTCTTCCTCATCACTTGAGTCATAGATTGGAGGTTGAGAGAAGTCTACCTCCACATCATCTTCGCATTCACTTGGGGAAGATTCTTCGATCTCAGAGAATTCACTTGCGGATGCAAGTTCATTACCAAGAGAGCTAGACTTGTGGCTGTCATCATTAAGGGAATTTGCTTCTCGGATTATTCCGTCTGATTCTTCATAAACGACTTGCCTTGGGGATTGTGTACCATCCTCCTCAGCATTAATTGTAACGTCCCTGACGGAGTTCTCCTTAGTTCTGGATTCCCATGGAGGTTCAGCATCTCCTAGATCCTCAACCAACTCTTCTTCTTGGACAATGACAGCTTCTTCTATTTGTTCTAGTACGAATTCATTCTCCGCCTTGTCCATTGGAGTTTCTGGTATCTCTTTCATGCTTCGTTCTTCATTAGACTGTCCACATGGGGCTGTGGCTGATCCTTGTGTATCTGAGCACCTAGAAATCCATTGAATTACTGCTTGCTCCAGTTGTTGAATGGTTGTTTGAAGATTATCTACTGTGTCCTTTAGGCGAACCTCTGCTTCTCGGGTTGCTGGACTTAGACAAGATACAAAATAGGATGGTAGTGATTGGGAGTGATTGGGTTGGTATTGGGGTAAGGAAGGATCATATGGTGGCAAATGGTGAAAAGAAGCTTGTGAGTGTGGTGGTTCGAGGTTATGTTGAGAGGGTGGCCTATATGAACGGGGTGGGGCTTGTTGGTAGTTACAAGGTTGTCCACCGTATCTTTCAGCTGGGTATGCATTGTAGAATGGTCTTTGTCCAGGATATCTCGGAGGGTGTTATTGCCTAAAGGGTTGATTAGATCCTATTGGCTCCATCCATCCTTGATTAGTCTGACCTTGATGCATATTCCTGCTATAACTTCTATTTCCTTCAACAAAGTTAGAACTAAACTCAAAGCGAGAGGGGTGAGAGTTCATGGTAGCAAATATAATTAAAAAGGAAAATTAAAAATAAATAAACAAAAAAAGAAAAATATTTACAATAACCAATAATAAGGCACACGTTAGCAGTTCTCCGGCAACGGCGCCATTTTGACGTTAGGATTTTTGCCAGTAAAGAAGTTCATAAAAATAGTCGCGTTGTAGATATAGTCTCTAAACCGACAAAAATCCCTTCGTACAAACGTTTGGGTGTCACAAGTAACAAACCCCTTTAAAAATTGTTAACCGAGTATTCAAACCTTGGGTCGTCTTCTCAAGGAACTGCAAGGGAGTATGTTCTTATTATTGGCAATAAAGGTTGTAATCGGGGTTTAGAAGATGAGAAGCAAGTGATTTAAATGACAATTAATTTAAATGGCGATTAAAAGTAATTAATAACTGTAAAAACAACTTTTGGCAAGGTAAGAGAAATTGGAAGTCCAACTTGGTGATCTCTCTCAATAATAATGAAAGTTGTATCTAATTTCCACTTAGTCAACCTTTAAAGTAAAGGAAAGTCAAGGGACTAATTAGTTGACCTTCGAATCCTATTTATTTCCTAAGAAAAAGTTAGGATTATCGAAGTTCAGTTCAATTAGCAAGATAACGATTATCAATTATGCTGAGTTTGATAACTGTTGAGTTACTGATTTCTTAACCAAGACCAAAAGAGAGAAAGTAAATTACTGGAATAAAAATATCTTCAAATCGGAAACAATGATAATTAAAAGGAACAATCATAAACTGGAATACTTCAAATATCATTAATAATAATCTGTAACATGGAATAATTCATAACTTGAATCATAAAAGTAAATAATCAATTCAAAGCTGGAATAAATAAACATAGTGAAAGGTAATCTTAAAACAAAGGAATATAAAACCTAGATCGAGAGTCACTCTTAAAAACAAAGAGAAGTCCTAAATCCTAAGAGAGAGAGAAGAGAACCTCCCTCAAAACTAAATCTAAATCATTGAAAATAAAAATGCAAGCTCTCTCTGAATGGATGCATTTCCACACTTTATAGCCTCTAGTCTATGCTGTCTGTACTTGGATCTGGGCCAAAAAGGGCTTCAGAAATCGCTGGGGCATATTCTGTAAATTCTGATTCGTGGCCTCTGTCACGCGTCTGCGTGTGTCACGCGGTCGCGTCATTCAGAGCTTTTCTTTGCCACGCGGTCGCGCCAGTCACGCGTCCGCGTCGTATGCGTTCTGCTTAAGGCATGCGGTCGCGTTAGTCAAGCGGCCACGTCGCTGCTTCTTTGCCTTTGGCACGCGATCGCGTCGTCCATGCGATCGCATGGGTGCCAGTTTCTTTGAAGCTCCGTTTCGTGTTTTCCTTCCATTTTTGTATGTTTCCTTTTCCATCCTTTAAGTCATTCTACCTTAGAAAATCTGAAACTACTCAACACACTAATCACGGCATCGAATGGAAATAAAGGTAATTAAAATAATTAATTTTAAAGCTTAGGAAACATATTTTTCACATACATCACATAATAAGGAAAGGAAAGTAAAACCATGCAATTAATATGAATAAGTGGGTGAAGGATTGAATAAATCACTTAAACTAAGCACAAAATAACTCATGAAATATGGGTTTCTCAGTGAGATCTTAGTCTAATTAAGGATTCACTTATTAGCTCACTTAGCCTTATACATATATCCTTACCTTACATTACTAATTGTTTTGCAAGTTTGTACAATATTTTTCTTTCCCATCTTATTTGCTAAAATGCTTTATTATTTGAGGGTTGGCTATATATATATATATATATATGACTCCTTGAGAATGTGAATTAATTTGGCTACATGTAAGCTTTATATATGAGTGGATAAATTGGAATTGCATGACTCATTTAGGTAGATGCATTTAGAATAGGTTGCATTGCATAACATTCCACCACTTTAACCTAACCTTAATCTTCATCTTGGATTTAGCATGAGGACATGCTATTGTTTAAGTGTGGGGAGGTTGATAAACCCATATTTTATGATATATTTTATGCTTAATCTGAGTGATTTATTCAATCCTTCACCCATTTATTCATATTAATTGTATGGTTTTAATTCTCCTTCCTTATTATGTGATGTATGTGAAAAACATGTTTCCTATGCTTTTAAATTAATTATTTTATTCACCTTTAATTCCATTCGATGCCGTGATTAGTGTGTTGAGTAGTTTCAGATCTTCTAAGGCAGGAATGACTTAAAGGATGGAAAAGGAAACATACAAAAATGGAAGGAAAGTGCAAAATGGAGTTTCTGAAGGAACTGGCATCCACGCGATCGCATGGACGACGCGATCACGTGCCAGAAGCGAAGAGGCAACGACGCGGCCGCATGATTGACGCAACCGCGCGACTTGAGCAAATCACACACGACGCGGACGCGTGACCGACGCGACCGCGTGACAAGGAGAACTTCGAATGACGCGACCGCGTGACCCACGCGGACGCGTGACAGAGGCCACGCACCAGAAATTGCAGAAAACGCTCATAGCGGATTCTGAAGCCTTTTTGTCCCAAATCCAAGTCCAAAAGTCATAGAGCAGAGGTTATGAAGTGGAGGAATGCATCCATTGGGAGGCTCCAAATTTTTTGTTACTTTCGATGATTTAGATCCAGTTTTGAGAGAGGTTCTCTCCTCTCTTTCTTAGGATTTAGGATTTCTCTTAGCTTTTAGGAGTAACTCTCGATCTCAGGTCCAATGTTCTTTTACTCTTTGTTATTTCTTATTTTCAGACATTTGAATGCTTGCTTGTATTAGATATGTTGCCTAATTGGCTTATGAACTTTTCCATGTTAAGATTTGAATATTTTATTTAATGATATTTGAAGCATTTCAGTTTATGATTGTTCCTTTTTATTATTCCCAATCTGAGGATATTGTTATTCTAGTAGATTTAGTTTTTCCCCTTTTGGCCTTGGTTAAATAATTGGTAACTCTTGATTTATCAAACTCATTGTTGATTGAAAATTGGAATTAATTCATCCACTTAACTTACCTTCATAGTTAGAGGTTAACAAAGTGGGATTAAAATCCAATTCTCATCACAATTGATAAGGATAGGACTTGCAATTCTTCATACCTTGCCAAGAGATTTTATTAGTATTATTTTATTTTATTTTACTTATCATATAACATATTCCCACCTTACTTCCAAAACCCCAATTTACAAACTCATAACCAATAATAAAAACATACCTCCCTGCAATTCCTTGAGAAGACGACTCGAGGTTTAAATACTCGGTTATCAATTTTAAAAAGGGTTTGTTACCTGTGACAACCAAAATGTTTGTACGAAGGGATTTCTGTTGGTTTAGAATCTATATCTACAACGCGACTATTTTTATTAAATTCTTTACTAACAAAAGTCCTAACGTCACTGTGGCCTCTCAACACCAAACTTAGAGTTTGATTGTGGGGGCTTTGTTTGACTCTGTATTGAGAGAAGCTTTTCATGCTTCCTCTCCATTGTTAAAGAAGAAGACCCTTGAGCCTTAAACATAAGGTAGTCCCCATTCAATTGAAGGACTATTTCTCCTCTGTTAACATCTATCACAGCTCCTGTTGTGGCTAGGAAAGTTCTTCCAAGGATGATGCATTCATCCTCCTCCTTCCTAGTGTCTAAGATTATGAAATCAGCAGGGATGTAAAGGTCTTCAACCTTTACTAACACGTCCTCTACCAATCCATAAGCTTGTCTTACTGACTTGTCTGCCAATTGTAATGAGAATATGGCAGGTTGTACCTCAATGATCCCTAGCTTCTCCATTACAGAGAGTGACATTAGATTTATGCCTGACCCTAGGTCACATAGAGCCTTTTCAAAGGTCATGGTGCCTATGGTACAGGGTATTAAGAATTTACCAGGATCTTGTTTCTTTTGAGGTAAAGTTTGCTGAACCCATGTATCTAGTTCACCAATGAGAAAGGGAGGTTCACCGTCCCAAGTCTCATTACCAAACAACTTGGCATTCAGCTTCATAATAGCTCCTAGATATTGAGCAACTTGCTCTCCAGTTACATCTTCATCCTCATCAGAGGAAGAATAGTCTTCAGAGCTCATGAATGGCAGAAGGAGATTTAGTGGAATCTCTATGGTCTCTATATGAGCCTCAGATTCCTTTGGGTCCTTAATAGGGAACTCCTTCTTGCTTGAGAGACATCCCATGAGGCCTTCCTCATTGGGATTCACGTCCTCTTGTTCCTCCCTAGGTTCGGTCATTTTGATTATGTCAATGGCCTTGCACTCTCTTTTTGGATTCTCTTCAGTATTGCTTTGGAGAGTACTAGGAGGAGTTTCAGTTACTTTCTTACTCAGCTGGCCCACTTGTGCCTCCAAATTTCTGATGGAGGACCTTGTCTCACTCATGACTTAAAGTGGCCTTAGACAGATCAGAGACTAAATTTGCTAAGTTAGAGATACTCTGTTCATAATTCTCTATCTGTTGCTGAGAAGATGATGGATAAGGCTTGATATTGCTAAGCCTATTTCTTCCACCATCATTAAAGCCTTGTTGAGGATTTTGTTGATCCTTCAATGAGAAATTTAGATGATTTCTCCATGATGAGTTATAGGTGTTTCCATAAGGTTCACCCATGTAATTTACCTCTGCAATTGCAGGGTTCTCAAGATCATAAGCTTCTTCTTCAGAAGATGCCTCTTTAGTACTGTTGGATGCATTTTGCCATCCATTCAACATTTTGTTCTGAGCCAATATGGCATTCAGAGCATCAATTTCAAGAACTCCCTTCCTTTGAGGCATCCCATTATTCACGGAATTCCTCTCAGAAGTGTACATGAACTGGTTATTTGCAACCATGTCAATAAGTTCTTGAGCCTTTGCAAGCGTTTTCTTTAGGTGAATGGATCCACCTACAGAATGGTCCAGTGACATCTTAGAGAACTCAAATAGACCATAATAGAATATATCTATCATGGTCCATTCTGAAAACATGTCAGAAAGACATCTTTTGGTCATCTGCTTGTATCTTTCCCAAGCTTCATAGAGGGATTCACCATCTTTTTGTTTGAAGGTCTGAACATCCACTCTAAGCTTGCGCAGCTTTTGAGGAGGAAAGAAATTAGCCAAGAAGGCCGTGACCAGCTTATCCCAGGAGTCCAGGCTATCTTTAGGTTGAGAGTCCAACCATGTTCTAGCTTTGTCTCTTACAGCAATAGGGAAAAGCATGAGCCTGTAGACTTCAGGATCTACTCCATTCGTCTTTACAGTCTCACAGAATTGCAAGAACTCAGTTAAAAACTGATAGGGATCTTCTGACGGAAGTCCATGAAACTTGCAGTTTTGTTGCATTAGAGCAACTAGTTGAGGTTTCAGCTCAAAATTGTTTGCCCCAATGGTAGGAATTGAGATGCTTCTTCCATCAAACTTGGAAGTAGGTGTAGTATAATCACCAAGCATCCTCCTTGCATTATTGTTGTTAGGTTCGGCTGCCATCTCCTTCTCTTGTTCGAAAATTTCAGTAAGGTTGTCTTTGGCTTGTTCGAAAATTTTAGTAAGGTTGATTCTTTTGCGTTTGTCATCACGCCCAACAATCGCAAGTTTGAAGCTCGTCACAGTCATTCAATCCTGGAATCCTACTCGGAAGTCCACAGACAAGGTTTAGACTTTCGGGATTCTCATGAATGCCGCCATCAATCTAGCTTATACCACGAAGATTCTGATTAAGGAATCCAAGAGATATGCGCCCGGTCTAAGGTAGAACGGAAGTGGTTGTCAGTCACGCGTTCATAGGTGAGAATGATGATGAGTGTCACGGATTATCACATTCATCATGTTGAAGTGCAACGAATATCTTAGAATAAGAACAAGCGGAATTGAATAGAAAATAGTAGTAATTGCATTGAAACTTGAGGTACAGCAGAGCTCCACACCCTTAATCTATGGTGTGTAGAAACTTCAGCGTTAAAAATACATAGGTGATGAAGGTCCAGGCATGGCCGAATGGCCAGCCCCCAAACGTGATCAAAAGATCAAAAAAATACAATCAAAGACACTTAATACAATAGTAAAAAGTCCTATTTATACTAGACTAGCTACTAGGGTTTACAGAAGTAAGTAGTTGATGCAGAAATCCACTTCCGGGGCCCACTTGGTGTGTGCTTGGGCTGAGCTTGAGTTTTACACGTGCAGAGGCTTCTTTTGGAGTTGAACACCAAGATGTAACGTGTTTCTGGCATTCAACTCTAGTTCGTGACGTGTTTCTGGCCTTTGACTCCAGAATGCAGCATGGAACTAGTGTTGAGCGCCAGTTTACATCATCTAATCTCGAATAAAGTATAAACTATTATATATTGCTGGAAAGCTCTCGATGTCTACTTTCCAACATCGTTGAGAGCGCGCCATTTGGAGTTCTGTACCTCCAGAAAATCCATTTCGAGTGCAGGGAGGTCAGATTCCAAAACATCAGCAGTCCTTTGTCAGCCTCCTTATTAGAGTTTTGCTCAGGTCCCTTAATTTCAGCGAAAAATTGCCTGAAATCACAGAAAAACACACAAACTCATAGTAAAGTCCAGAAATGTGAATTGGTGCACGAAATTGTGATCAATACTTTTCACAAATCAAATAATCCCTGGTAATGAATCCAAAACCTTGGTGTTCAATACCATGGCATAAACACAACTTCGCACAACTAACCAGCAAGTGTACTGGGTCGTCCAAGTAATAAACCTTACGCGAGTAAGGGTCGATCCCACAGAGATTGTTGGTATGAAGCAAGCTATGGTCACCTTGTAAATCTTAGTCAGGCAAACTCAAATGGGTATGGTGATAAACGCATAAAACATAAAGATAAAGATAGAGATACTTATGTAATTCATTGGTAGGAATTTCAGATAAACGTATGAAGATGCCTTCCCTTCCGTCTCTCTGCTTTCCTACTATCTTCATCCAATCCTTCTTACTCCTTTCCATGGCAAGCTTATGCAAGGGTTTCACCGTTGTCAGTGGCTACCTCCCATCCTCTCAGTGGAAATGTTCAACGCACCCT
>NC_029781.3:38461747-38462093 GCF_000817695.3 Arachis duranensis
AGCAGAGCTCCACACCTTAATCTATGGTGTGTAGAAACTCCACCGTTGAAAATACATAAGAACGAGGTCTAGGCATGGCCGTGAGGCCAGCCTCCCAAGGTGATCAAAAGATCTAAAGAACAAAAGATTCCAAAGATCAGAAGATGAAAATACAATAGTAAAAGGTCCTAGTTATAGAGAACTAGTAGCCTAGGGTGTACAGAGATGAGTAAATGACATAAAAATCCACTTCCGGGCCCACTTGGTGTGTGCTTGGGCTGAGCATTGAAGCATTTTTGTGTAGAGACTCCTCTTGGAGTTAAACGCCAGCTTTGGTGCCAGTTTGGGCGTTTAACTCCCATTCTTG
>NC_029781.3:38462271-38462481 GCF_000817695.3 Arachis duranensis
ACCAGAAAATCCACTTCGAGTGCAGGGAGGTCAGAATCCAACAGCATATGCAGTCCTTTTTGGTCTTTGAATTAGATTTTTGCTTAGGTCCCTCAATTTCAGCCAGAAAATACCTGAAATCACAGAAAAACACACAAACTCATAGTAAAGTCCAGAAAAGTGAATTTTAACTAAAAACTAATAAAAATATACTAAAAACTAACTAGATCA
>NC_029781.3:38462653-38463003 GCF_000817695.3 Arachis duranensis
TGTGGGGGTTCAACACCAAACTTAGAGTTTGGTTGTGGCCTCCCAACACCAAACTTAGAGTTTGACTGTGGGGGCTCTGTTTGGCTTTGTTTTGAGAGAAGCTCTTCATGCTTCCTCGCCATGGTGACAGAGGGATATCCTTGAGCCTCAAACACAAAGGATTCTTCATTCACTTGAATGATCAATTCTCCTCTATCAACATCAATCACAGCCCTTGCTGTGGCTAGGAAGGGTCTGCCAGGGATGATGGATTCATCCATGCACTTCTCAGTCTCTAGGACTATGAAATCAGCAGGGATGTAATGGTCTTCAACTTTTACCAGAACATCCTCTACAAGTCCATAAGCTTG
>NC_029781.3:38463134-38463451 GCF_000817695.3 Arachis duranensis
TACACTTGACCCTAAGTCACACAAGGCCTTCTTGAAGGTCATGGTGCCTATGGTACAAGGTATTGAAAACTTCCCAGGATCCTGTCTCTTTTGAAGCAATTTCTGCCTAGACAAGTCATCCAGTTCTTTGGTGAGCAAAGGGGGTTCATCCTCCCAAGTCTCATTTCCAAACAACTTGTTATTTAGCTTCATGATTGCTCCAAGGTATTTAGCAACTTGCTCTTCAGTGACATGCTCATCCTCTTCAGAGGAAGAATACTCATCAAAGCTCATGAATGGCAGAAGTAAGTCCAATGGAATCTCTATGGTCTCATTTT
>NC_029781.3:38463739-38464483 GCF_000817695.3 Arachis duranensis
ATAGGGTTCTCCCATGTAATTCACCTCTTCTATTGAAGGGTTCTCAGGATCATAAGCTTCTTCCTCAAAAGAAGCTTTCTTAGTACTGCTTGGTGCATTTTGCGTTCCAGACAGACTTTGAGAAATCATATTGACTTGCTGGATCAATATTTTGTTCTGAGCCAATATGGCATTCAGAGTGTCAATCTTAAGAACTCCTTTCTTCTGACTAGTCCTATTGTTCATAGGATTTCTTTCAGAAGTGTACATGAATTGATTATTTGCAACCATTTCAATCAGCTCTTGAGCTTCTGTAGGCATCTTCTTCAGATGAAGAGATCCTCCAGCAGAGCTATCCAAGGACATCTTGGACAGTTCAGAAAGACCATCATAGAAAATACCTATGATGCTCCATTCAGAAAGCATGTCAGAGGGACACTTTCTGATTAATTGTTTGTATCTTTCCCAAGCTTCATAGAGGGATTCTCCTTCCTTCCTTCTATCTGAAGGTTTGGACTTCCACTCTAAGCTTACTCAATTTTTGAGGTGGAAAGAACTTTGCCAAGAAGGCATTGACTAGCTTTTCCCAAGAGTCCAGGCTTTCTTTAGGTTGAGGGTCTAACCATGTCCTAGCTCTGTCTCTTACAGCAAAAGGGAATAGCATAAGTCTGTAGACCTCAGGGTCAACCCCATTAGTCTTGATAGTGTCACAGATTTGCAAGAATTCAGCTAAGAACTGATGAGGATCTTCCAATGGAAGTCCAT
>NC_029781.3:38465750-38466441 GCF_000817695.3 Arachis duranensis
TAAGAACAACTTGAAGATCCCTAAGACACATGAATGCATGCAATTGACACCAAACTTAAAATGAGACACTAGACTCAAACATGCAATATTTTTTTGTTTTTATAATTTTGTAAAAAATTTTTTGGATTTTCGAAAATTAAGTGGAAAAAGGTATCAAAATTCTTAATGAGAATTTCAGGAATCATGCAATGTTTAGTCTAAGACTCCGGTCCAGGAATTAGACATGGCTTCACAGCCAGCCAAGTTTTCAAGGAAAGCTTCGGTCCAAAACACTAGACATGGCCAATGGCCAGCCAAGCCTTAGCAGATTACTGCTCCAACAGCAAGATTGATAAAAATCAACAAGCTCTTGTGATGATAAGTTGAAACCTCGGTCCAATGAAATTAGACATGGCTTCATAGCCAGCCAGACTTCAACAAATCATCATGAAACTCTAGAATTCATCTTCAAGAATTCCGAAAAAAAAAATACCTAATCTAAGCAACAAGATGAACTGTCAGTTGTCCAAACTCAACAATCCTCGGCAACGGCGCCAAAAACTTGGTGCACAAAATTGTGATAAATACTTTTCACAAATCAAATAATCCCCGGTAATGAATCCAAAAACTTGGTGTTCAATACCATGGCATAAACACAACTTCGCACAACTAACCAGCAAGTGTACTGGGTCGTCCAAGTAATAAACCTTAC
>NC_029781.3:38467664-38481552 GCF_000817695.3 Arachis duranensis
GTGCAGGGAGGTCAGATTCCAACAGCATCAGCAGTCCTTTGTTAGCCTCCTTCTCAGAGTTTTGCTCAGGTCCCTTAATTTCAGCCAGAAATTACCTAAAATCACAGAAAAACACATAAACTCATAGTAAAGTCTAGAAATGTGAATTTGGCATAAAAACTAATGAAAATATCCTTAAAAGTAGCTAGATTACACTAAAAACTATCTAAAAACAATGCCAAAAAGCGTATAAATTATCCGCTCATCATCGTCCTTCTACCTGTAGGCTTCGGCTGCCTTAGGTTTTGGGGTGCGTTCCTCTGTTTGGGCCCTTTATTTGGCTTTCATGGTAGTTTGGCTGAGCTCTTTGAGAAGAGGTCGGATTGTCCTAACTTGAAGAGGTCGGTCGCTTTGTTGGTAGAACATCCCGGGTCGGACAGCTCGACCCAGGGTATGAACAGTGCCTCTGCTCGAGCTCGGTCTTCCTTCTGAGGTCGAGTCTTTTAGTTTTAAGATTTCAATCCTTCTCGGGTGAAGCCGAACTCGAGCATTTCGTCGATTTTACCTTTGTAGGGTTCCTTTTTTTGAATGCAGAATGTTTTGCTTCCTTTGAAAACCCGCGCTTTTGGATTAGCATCCTGGCCTTTGGAACGTCCGAGGGTTTTTAATGCCCCATTAATTAGTTTTTGATGCTCCGTTTCTCTTGGATTTTATTTTGAATTTTACTTTCAAGAAACGTTTTTCTCCTCTTTTGCTTTTGCTCTTACTTCCCTTTTTCTCCTCTCCTTCTGTTTTCACTTACGTTTCTTGGTGTTTCTTTTTGCGACGTTTGTTTGGCGATCGTAAGTGCTTTTGACGGCAATTTTTGGCTTCCTCATCTTCAACCTTCTTTCGCATTCTTCTCCTTTTTCAGGTTGGTATTGCTTCTTCTTTCGCTGCCTATCTTGTTGCTTTGTATTTGATTTTGAAGCTTTGATTTTGACTGAGTGTATATTGGAAAGCTTGCATCTTTATCGCGCTTGGTTTGTCACTGTGATGCTTGCTTTTTGCCTTTTGACCTTACGTATGCTTCTGAGTGTATTTTCCTTGTTTGGCTCTTTAGGGCTTCGTATGCTACTACTAATTTCTGAACTGTTGTTTTTGAGGAGGTTGCTCCTTTTGTTGGTTTTTATTATGTTGATTGCTTTTCTTTGATGTAGATTGTTTCTCGTTAGAACTTTTTCTTTTGGCAGCTCGTTTGATCTTCTTCGCGTTTGTTTTTCTTTTCTTTTTTTTTCTTTTGGAAAGGGTTTCTCTTTGTTCTTATTGCGAGTTTCTGTGGAGACATTAGTCTTATAGATTTTCCTGAATCTTTATTCCCTGATTGCCTCCAAAAGATGCCCCTGGACTTTCTTTGGTGTGGGTCCTAGGGTTTCTTCTAGTTGTTTATGCCGTGTTTTTGGCTGACTTTCTAATGGTGTGGGCCTGGAAGTATGGGCAGAGTCGTCTGGATGTTAGTATGAGAGCGTAAGCAATCTTTTCTATTTTCTGGTAGTTCAGCTCGGATCCTTGTAACGCTTTACTGATGAAGTATATGGGCTGCTGCCCGCTGTCGTCTTCTCGGACTAGTGCTGAGGCTACTGCCCGATTTCCTACCGCGACGTACAACATGAGTGGTTCTCCTTCCCGTGGCCGAGTTAGTATAGGTGGCTGTCCCAAGAATCTTTTGAAGTCTTGAAAGGCTTACTCGCATTCCGCTGTCCATTCAAACTCCTTTCCATTCCTTAGATTGCCGTAGAAGGGGAGAGATCTTATTACTGATCCGTCTAGGAATCTGGACAAGGCTGCCAACCTCCCGTTGAGTTGTTGTACCTTTTTGACATGAGTCGGACTTTTCATGTCGAGTATGGCCCTGCATTTATCTGTGTTTACCTCGATTCCTCTCTGTGTGATCATAAAACCCAAGAATTTACCAGCTTCTACTGCGAAGGTGCATTTTGTGGGATTGAGTCGCATGCCATGTTGTCTTATAGTGTCGAATACTTGGGTTAGGTCGGATAATAACATCTCTTCGTTTTGTGTCTTTACTAGTATGTCGTCCTTGATTTTTTCGATGTGACCCAAAAAAACCTTGTTCATTAATCTTTGATAAGTGGCTCCTGCATTTTTAAGACCGAAGGGCATGACAATGTAGCAGTAATTTGCTTTTCGGGTTAAGAATGAGGTTTTTTCTTGGTCGGGTTGGTATATCGGGATTTGGTTATATCCCAAGTATGCGTCCATAAAGGAGAGGTATTTATATCTAGAGGAGGCATCTACCAGTGCGTCGATGCTTGGGAGTGGATAGGGATCTTTTGGGCAGGCTTTGTTGAGATCGGTATAGTCGGTGCACATTCGCCACTTCCCGTTTGACTTTTTTACCAATACGACGTTAGCAAGCCATAGTTGGTATTTGACTTCTCTTATGAAACCTGCCTCCAGTAGAACTTGTACCTGTTCTTCTACAACTTGAGAGTGCTCTGGTCCTAGCTTTCTATGCCTCTGTTGTACCAGCCGAGATCCTAGGTAGACTGCTAGCTTGTGGCACATTAGTTTAGGATCTAAGCCTGGCATGTCTGCGGCCTTCCACACAAAGAGGTCGACGTTGTCTCATAGAAACTGTATGAGTGATTCTTTTATGTCTCCTTTCAGGAGTGTGCCGATATTGGTTGTTTGGTCCGGGGTATCCCCGATCTGGATTGTCTCTATTTCACCTCCAGGTTGTGGGCGGAGCTCTTCCTGCCTCTGAACTCCACCGAGCTCAATTGTGTGGAATTCTTCTCCTCTGCCTCCGAGGCTTAGACTTTCGTTGTAACAGCGGTGCACCATATTCTGATCTGCTTTTATTGTAGCTATCCCTCCTGTAGTTGGGAACTTCATGCATAGTTGTGGGGTCGAGACTATTGCATCGAGCTGATTTAACGTTGTCTGACCTATTAGGGCATTGTAAGCTAAACTTACGTCGACTACGATGTAATCTATTTTAAGTGTTCTTGACTGACTTCCTTTTCCGAAAGTTGTATGGAGCGAGATGTAGCCCATCGGTTGAACCGGGGTATCTCCTAGTCTGAACAGGCTGTCCGGATATGCTCTAAGTTTTTTTTTCTTCCAAGCCGAGTTTGTCGAAGGCCATTTTGAATAAGATATCGGCGGAGCACCCCTGGTCTATCAACATGCAGTGGAGATTTGCGTTTCCCAGTATAATAGTGATGACCATGGGACTGTCATGTTCTGATGTGATGCCGGATGCGTCTTCCTTGGTGAAAGTAATTACCGGGATGTCAGGTGCTTCCTCTTTTCCTGCGACGTGATATATGTCTTTGAAATGTCTTTTGCGAGATGATCTGGAGATTCTTCCCCCGGCAAATCCACCGTGTATCATGTGGACATGTCTTTCGGGTGTACGTGATGATCGCGCGGTTTGTCTGACATCTTCTGCTCTTCTTCTTTTTCTTTGTTCATCGGCATGGGTGGCCAGATATTGATCTAGCTTTCCTTTTCTTACGAGCTTTTCTATGACATTTTTTAAGTCGAAACACTCATTGGTGGAGTGCCGCGGATCCGATGGTATTCACAATATTCGGCCCGGTTTCATCTTCCTTTTTTGCCTTTGAGTGGCCGAGCTGGTGGTATTTTTTCCGTGTTGCAAACCTCTCTGTATACATCCACAAGAGACACCCGAAGAAGGGTGTAATTGTGGTATTTTTTGATTTTTTCTCTGTGTCGATCTTCCTTCTTTCAGGAATCTTTGTCTTTATCCCAGGGGGTGAATCCGGCCTTCGAGGTCTCTCCTAATCGGGAGTTTTCCTCCATGTTGATGTACTTTTCCGCTCGTTCCTACACCTCGTTCAGAGATGTGGGGTATTTCTTTGATATAGATTGACTAAAGGGCCCTTCTCGTAAGCCGTTAATGAGGCCCATAATAGTGGCTTCTGTTGGTAGGTTTTGTATGTCCAGGCATGTCTTGTTGAATCTTTCCATGTAGTTGCAAATGGTCTCTCATTCTACCTGCCTGATTCCTAATAGACTTGGGGCGTGTTTTATTTTGTCTTTTTGGATGGAGAATCTGGCCAGGAATTTCTTGGCCATGTCGTAGAAACTTGAGATGGACCTTGGAGGGAGGTTGTCGAACCATCTAATTGCTGTTTTTGTCAGAGCAGTTGGAAAGGCTTTGGAACAAACTGCATCTGAGGCGTCGGTGAGGTACATTCTGCTTCTGAAATTGCTGAGATGATGGCCAGGATCTGTAGTGCCATCGTATAAGGTCATGTCTGGGAGTTTAAAGTCCTTTGGGATTTTCGTCTTCATGATCTCCTTGGTGAATGGGTCTTGCTCCTTGCGGGAGATATCTTCGGGGGAGGGGGGATCGGCTGGTTTTAGTCTTGACGTCGGCTTCAAGTTATAAGAGTTTGTTCTCCAGTTCCCGGCATCGCCTTATTTCCCTTTGTAGTTCTTTCTCGGCCTCTCGTTGATGTAGGGCCTCTTCTTCAAGTTGTTTTAACCGGTCTTGAAGTACATCCATGGCTCCCTTGTTTGGGGAGTTCTTCTTGTTGTTAATTTGGGAAGTATCTTTTGGTGTGGTGTCCGCTTGTGCAGCGTTCTTTCTTCTAGATCTGAAGTGTGGTCGTTGTCATGGTCATCCGCCATGCTGATGGGATGACATCCAGGTCCCCGGTAACGACGCCAATGTTCCATGGGTTACCTGAAACTGTAGGTCGATCACGAATGAGATCTTCGGTGCTGGTCAGAGCTATTGTGTCTGACTTCTTGGACTTGGTGGTGGTGCTGATCCTTCGTCCCCGGAGGGTGGGGGTTACCTGCAAGGGACTCTGATGCTTAAGTTAGCAAGGGTATTAAGCAGGTATTGAGTAGTATCAGAGTATGAGTTATACCTTGTGTGCTCCAGTATATTTATAATAGTGAGGAGTGACCTTCTTAGATAAGATAAGTTAGTTATCTTATCTTATCTTTTATCTTTGAGTGAGGTAATCTTATCTTCACGGGAACCGCACTTCTACCTGTAGGCTTTGGCTACCTTAGGTTTTGGGGTGCGTTACTCTGTTTGGGCCCTTTATTGGGCTTTCCTGGTAGTTTGGCCGAGCTCTTTGAGAAGAGGTCAGATTGTCCTGACCTGAAGAGGTCGGTCGCTTTGTCGGTAGAACATCCCGGGTCGGACAGCTCGACCAAGGGTATGAACAGAATCTGAAAGCTCCCTTAGTATGACATCTTCCTTGGTAGTTCATTCTGAATTAGTGCATTGTACTTCTCAGTAACTACCTCTATTTCATCTCCTTTTAAAGCATTCTTTTTAGGGGGTAAGCTCTTTACAACCTCAGTAACAAGAGTATTGATTTGCAGTGTCTTAGAGACTTCCAAGAATTATGAGTGGTTCTTATCCTTTTGGGGTTTCAGAGGATGTGGTATTTTAGGCTCCTGTGCCCCCATGGGACATGTAGCAATGGGCTTCCTTCGTAAGCCGTTTCTTCATTTAGTTGCTCAACAGTGTGTACCACCTTAGGCTCAACACTCTTCTCTTGGATTCACATCTGTGTCTCTAGGAAGAGTGTTAGGAGGTCTCAGAATTTTATGAGGGTATGGCAACTTGGATCTATACTCTGGGGCTTTTGGCAGTGCAAGATGAGTATCCAGGGTGACTGGAAAGGGATTGTCAGGATGTCTAGGGAGGAGGTCCTCTGAATTAGCGTTTGTGTCCCCTCCCCTTTTTGGGTGTTCAATGCCACTGCTGGTCCTTTCCTGGCATTGAACGCCAAGATTACCCTCTCATGGGGGTTGGATGCCAGTGTTATCCCTCTCTGGGCGTTCAACGCTCCTCATGGTACCCTGGATTGCTGCTTGCTCATCTTCTGTTGTTTCCTCCTGAGGAAAGTTACTACTCATATCACAAGGAGTATCTGGAGGAGCATTGTGAACCTCAGCAACTTGACTCTACATGCTACTCGATTGTTGGGTGTGAGTATACATTTGTTCCAACATAAGTTCGTACTCAGCAATCATTGTAGCTATAGTCTCTACTCCTTGAGCTTCTATCTAAACTAGAGTCTCCTCAGATGAGTGTATGTACCGGTAAACTGCAACCCTCTCTCTGAGCTCCTGTGCCTCCTCAGGCATCTTCTCCATGTACAAGAACCACCTGCGAAGTGATCTAGTGACCTTTTGGCCACCTCACAGAGACCTTCGTAGAAGATGACTATCTTGGCCTAATCTGAGAACATATCAACGGAGCAATTTCTTGTCAACCACTTGTACCTCTCCCAAGCATCAAAGAGGGACTCGCTCTCTCTCTGCTTGAAAGTCTGTACGTCTATCATTAACTTGATCAATCTCCCTGAGGGAGAGAATCTGTTCAGGAATTTGTTAACAAGCTTATCCCAAGTGTTCAAACAATCTCTGGACCCAGCATGCCACCAATCCAGTTCTTGACGCCTCAAAGCAAATGGAAAGACTCTTAGCTTGGAGACTTTAGGATCTACTCCACTGGTCTCTATAGTGCCACAAAACTATAGGAATTCGGAGATAAATTTCTTGGGGTCTTCCTATGGACTTCCATGAAACTAGTAATTTTGCTGCATTTGCCTGATCAGGTCTATGCTGACCCTAAATTCATAGAAGCCAGGAGAGCCTACAGTTCTCCTAGTTTGTGTTTTCCCCTTAGGATCCATAGTGGCTTTGGTGTTCCTGTATACCCAAATAAGAGACAAAGAAAAATTAGGGGAGCCTCTATATCAAAGTCTATAGAACTCCTAGTGAGATATCATAAAGAAACAAGAATGCACGAATCAAAAGAGAGGACTTTTAAATTTATTTTTTTGTTTTTTATTTTTTTTTAAATTTGAAAATAAATAAAAAATATAAAAGAAATAATTAAAAATTTCAAAAATTAAAATGAAAAAGGTAATTAAAGATTTTGAATTTCAAAAATTGGAAAGAAAAAGTCAAGAGAGAGAGAAAAAAGATAAGATAAATTTTCAAAAATTAAAAAATTTTAAAATTCAAATTTTAAAAGAAAGCAAAACTAATAAGATACTAAAACATAAAATTTTAAATTTGAAATAAGATAAGATAACAAAATTTTTGAAAATCAAATTTTGAAAAAGATAAGATAAAGATTTAAAACAGGAAAACAAGATTACTAATCAAGACACCAGACTCTTAAAATTAAAATAAGATAAAACATATAGCTAACTAACAAGATTTGAAAATAAAATAATAGATTTGATTTTGAAAATTTTTGAAAATTAAAAAGAAAGAGTCAATCAAAGATTTTAAAATTGAAATTTGGAAATAAAAAGTCAAACAAGATAAGGTAAGATTTTAAAAATTTAAGACAAAAGATTTGATTTTTTTGAAAAGTTTTGAAATTAAAACGAGAAAGAAGGAAAAAGATTTTGAAATTCAAATTTTACAGAAAGAAGAACAAACCAAATACTAAACTTTTAAATTTTGAAATTAAAAAGAAGGATAAGATAACAAAATTTTAAAATCAAAGAAAAAGATAAGATAGAGATTAAAGAGAAAAATATAAACAAGAAAATTAAATTAAATGAAAAGATGCCAATGGCACACCAAACTTAAAAATTTTGAATTTAAACAACAATAATTTTGAAAAATTAAAATGAAAAATACTAAAAGATACCAAACTTAAAAATTTTGAAATCAAAGACACAAAATTTTTGAAAGTTACAAGGAAAAATACTAAAGGACACCAAACTTAAAGATTTTGAAATCAAACAAGGAAAAATACCAAGAAAAGTTCAAACACCAAGAAAGAAAAGTAAGAACAATTTTCAAAGACTCAAGAAAAGAACAAAAGCCAAAGGGACATCAAACTTAATAATTGACACGACTTAACCAAAAGAAAAAGATAACTCAAGATAAAAAGTTTTGAAAAAGAAATTTTCGTAAAGACATAAAAAATTTTGAAAAATTTTAACAAGAAACATAAACAAAAGAAAAACAATAAAAAGTATCTGATGTAAGGAGCAAGATAACCGGTAGTTTATCAATCTCGAACAATCCCCGACAATGGCGCCAAAAACTTGTAGCGCGAAATTAGAACTCGCACAACTGAACCGGCAAGTTCATCGGGTCGTCCAAGTATTACCTCAGGTGAGTGAGGGTCGATCCCACGAGGATTGTTGTACTGAGCAAGCAGTGGTTATCCTGCAGATCTTAGTCAGGCAAATAGAAAATTAGTTGGTTGTTGTTGAATGCGCATAAAATAAATATGAAAGCAATAAAAAAATAGCAGGAAAACAATAGTGAGAAATCAGTTAAGGCTTCGGAGATGCCTTATCTTTCTGAATTAACTTTTATTACTGTCTATTCTAATAATGAATGATTCATTCCATGACAAACTATAAGTGATTAATGCCATGCCAATGGTCATTAATATCCTCTGATCCACATCAAATGCCATGCGAATGGTCATTCAATTTGAACGAGGGTGAAGCTCTAGCAATTCAATCTCTGGTGATCCTACTCAAAATGCCACAGACAAGGTCAAATCTTCCGGATCAGAGAATGAACATTTATGATTCTAGTTTATACCACAAAGGTCCTAATCGTCCCAGAACTCGGCTGAACAGATGTTTCCATGTTCCAAACAAGATTGTGGATTAGCCGTCTAAGAGATGTCACCTCAAGCTTGTAGTTCAATACTATCCCTTCCGAGACTCGCAAGAACTCATTTAGAACAAGGGGTCATACTTTCGTTCCACCCCGGATTCATAAAGATGAAGAACGAGAATGCATATTAGAATGGAATCAAACATATATTAAAAATAGAAATAGTAATATTATTAATCCATGAGAATCAGCAGAGCTTCTAACCTTAACCTAGGAGGTTTAGTGACTCATGCTTTACAAAGAATGAGAGAAATAATATATGTGCTTCTCCCTTCCTGGGAGGCATAGTTCTCAAAAGGAAGGAAGTCCCTTATTTATAATAAAAACTAGACCTAAAAGATATTAGTAATAATTAAAAACTACAAAAATGAGATAAACTAAGCTAAAGGTGTGAAAATCCACTTTTGGGCCCACTTGGTGAGTGTTTGGGTTGAGCTTGGCGTCCAACTTGAAGGAGTGTGCATTGAATGCCTACTAGGATATAAATATGTTGCTTCTTTGCTCCCCTTATAGTGCTGAACACCAGTTTGGGCATTCAACTTGGGAGGTTTCTCCCTTTAGGGCGTTGAATGCCAAAAAGTGGGTAGTTTGGGCATTTAGCGCCCAGTTCGGGCAGTCCAATTCAAAGAAAAGTATAAACCATTATATATTGCAGAAAAGTGCTGGAAGTTGGCTTTCCAGCTTCGTTAAGAATGCGTCATTTAGACCTCTATAGCTCCAAAAATGCTCGTTTGAATGCACAGAGGTCAGATCCTAACAGCATTATTTTATGCTTTTCTTTGCCTCTAAATCAGACTTTGCAAAAACTTGCCAAAATCACCCAAAATTTACCTAAAATCATAAGAAAAATACAAAAGCTCAAAGTAGCATCCAAAAAGTGAATTTTCTATTAAAGCCTACTAAGACATAATAAAATTTAACAAAATATACTGAAAACACTAAGATAATGGCATAAAAAGTGTATAAAATATCCGCTCATTAGAAAATAGAATTCATTGCTCTTTGGTAAGTTTCTTCAGCATTCTTTAGTCCAAATGTCATGATTAACCATTCATAGGTACCAATGTCTCCAGGGCATTGGAAAGCTGTTTTCGACACATCTTCCAAGGATACGAATATTTGATTATATTCTGAGTATCTATCCATGAAGCTCAGAATTTTGCTTCCTGCTGCAAATTTGATCAGCATATCTGCAATTGGCATGTGATACTCATCCTTTGGTGTCACTTTATTCAAATCCCTGAAATCATCAATACATGCCCTCAACTTTCCATTTCTCTTAACGACAAGTATAATATTAAAAATTCATTTGACATACCTAGCTGTTTGAATGAAACCAGCTCTCAAACGTATCGACCTCCTCCTTGATTTTAACCATGATTTCAAGTGCAAAGTGTCTAGGAGCTTGCTTTATAGGTCGAGCATTATTAATAAGGGAAAGATTATGTTCGACCAAAGATCGGTCCAACCTAGGCATTTCCTCGTATAGCCAAGTAAAACAATCCTGATGTTTCTTCAGCACCTCTATTAACTTTTCCTTAAGAAAGGATCCAAGTATTTGCTAACATATGTAACTCGACCTTTCGCACCAATATTGACTTCCTCAAGAGGGTCTTGTACTTTGACTTCTTAATTTTGCAAGTCTTATGAAAAAAATTAGACTTCTCAAATCTTAAGAGGTCGAGATCATACATACAATCTAGTGCACATTCTCTTGTGTACTCCTTCTTCTCAGCCATATAGGCTAAGAGTCGAGCCTAATGGCATGATATATCCATCAAGTGGATTCTGTGGCCAAGCTTTTCTTGGCCTTAGGGACCAACTTGCTCATATCAATATCTAGTGGCCGTACACTAGTATGATATTCCTTAAAGCTGACATTCATCTGTTCGACATAACAAGGGCTGTCATCAGCTTTAATTTCTTGGAACCTTCTATCCTCGTGCTAGAGCACCAACTTTTGATGTAGGGCCGAAGGAATTGCCCTTACTCTGTGGAACCAATCTCTTACCAATAGCATATTAAAAGTTATCTTAGTAGGTACCACTATAAATATCGTAGGTCGTTCGGTATTTCCTACTTTAACCCTGACTGGGATAATTTCCAGGGCGGTTTTTGACTTACCATTGAATCCAATAACAACCAAATTTGTCTTAATCAAATCTTCGACTGTTTTCTAAAATAGTGGGAGCATGCTCTCAGGTAGCAAGTTATTTTCTGCTACTCTATCAACAATATGTGATTGATCACCAATCTTTCCACCTTGGCTGTGATATGTAAAGGCCGAAGATAACCCTTGGTTATCTCATTAGGCCTTTCAAATAATCCTTCTTTATTCAAACCATTTTTGACAAATCTGCACTCGTCTCCTAGGATGACATCATTACAATTTCTTTCGAGACAATTCCAAAGGTTTTTAGAATCACCCTGAAAGTCGAAAAAGAGTACCGATACTATGGCCACATAACCAAAACCAGTATTACCAAACAAGACATCCAAGTCATCTTCAAATCCAGAGTTTAAAGTCTCTTGATGAGCGGATAATTTATACACTTTTTGGCATTGTTTTTTGTATGCTTTTAGTATGTTTTAGTTAGTTTTTATTATATTTTTATTAGTTTTTATTTAAAATTCATTTCTGGACTTTACTACAAGTTTGTGTGTTTTTCTGTGATTTCAGGTATTTTCTGGCTGAAATTGAGGGACCTGAGCAAAAATCTGATTCAGAGGCTGAAAAGGGCTACAAATGCTATTAGATTCTGACCTCCCTGCACTCTAAGTAGATTTTTTGGAGATACAGAAGCCCAATTGGCACGCTCTCAATTGCGTTGGAAAGTAGACATCTAGGGCTTTCCAGTAATATATAATAGTTCATACTTTGCTCGAGATTTGATGGCCCAAACAGGCGTTCCAAGTCAGCTTCAGAATTCCCGGCGTTAAACGCCGGAACTGGCATAAAAGTGGGAGTTAAACGCCCAAACTGGCACAAAAGCTGGCATTTAACTTCAAGAAAAGTCTGTACACATGGAAGCTTCAATGCTCAGCCCAAGCAAACACCAAGTGGGCCCGGAAGTGGATTTTTACGTCATTTACTCATTTCTGTAAACCCTAGGCTACTAGTTCTCTATAAATAGGACCTTTTGCTATTGTATTTGAGACAATCTTTTAATCTTCGGATCATCTTTTGATCATGTTTTTATGATTGAACCCTCTTTGGGAGGCTGGCCATTCGGCAATGCCTAGACCTTGTTCTTATGTATTTTCAACGGTAGAGTTTCTACACACCATAGATTAAGGTGTGGAGCTCTGCTGTACCTCGAATATTAATGCAATTACTATTGTTCTTCTATTCAATTCAGCTTATTCTTGTTCTAAGATATCACTTGTTCCTCAACTTGATGAATGTGATGATCCGTGACACTCATCATCATTCTCACCTATGAGCGTGTGCCTAACAACCACCTCCGTTCTACCTTAGATTGAGTGGATATCTCTTGGATTCCTTAATCAGAATCTTCGTGGTATAAGCTAGAATCCATTGACGGCTATTCTTGAGAATCTGGAAGGTCTAAACCTTGTCTGTGGTATTCTGAGTAGGATTCAGGGATTGAATGACTGTGACGAGCTTCAAACTCGCGATTGTGGGGCGTTAGTGACAGACGCAAAAGAATCAATGGATTCTATTCCGACATGATCGAGAACCGACAGATGAATAGCTGTGCTGTGACAGGGCGCGTTGAACATTTTCAATGAGAGGACGGGACTGTAGCCATTGACAACGGTGATGCCCAACATACAGGTTGCCATGAAAAGGAGTAAGAAGGATTGGATGAAGACAGTAGGAAAGCAGAGAGACGGAAAGGAAAAAGCATCTCCATACGCTTATCTGAAATTCTCACCAATGAATTACATAAGTATCTCTATCTTTATATTATGTTTTATTCATCTTTTAATTATCAATCCTCCATAACCATTTGAATCCGCCTGACTGAGATTTACAAGATGACCATAGCTTGCTTCATACCAACAATCTCCGTGGGATCGACCCTTACTCGCGTAAGGTTTATTACTTGGACGACCCAGTGCACTTGCTGGTAAGTTGTGCGAAGTTGTGATAAAGAATTGAGATTGCAATTGAGCGTACCATGTTGATGGCGCTATTGATGATCAACATTTCAAGTATGTTGCCTTTTCTGTTAAGAAAGGTTTAATGTTTGAATCATATCCTTTAAATTTCTTGCTAGCCAAGTCATTAATTTTAAAAATCAATTTTTTTTAATTGTTTCTCAACCATATCTTTTCAATCATATCTTTTTAAAACCATAACTCTTCAATCATATCTTCTTAATCACATCTTTTTCCAAATAATTTTCAATCTTTTTTATTTCTAATTTCAAAATCTTTTTCAAAAATCACTTTATTTCTTTCCCAACTTTAATTTTCGAAAATCATTCTTCAAATTTTCAAATTTCTTCAAAATCTTTTAATTTATTTTCGAAAATTCTTCCTCTCTTCTCACATCCTTCTATTTAAGGACTAACACTCTTCCACTATCAACAATTCAAACTCTATCTCTCTTGATAAGTTTGAATTCTTCTTCTTCTACCTCCTCCTTCTATTCTTCTTTTCCTCTGACATCTCAAGGAATCTCTATACTATGACATAGAGGATTCAATATTTTCTTGTTCTCTTCTCTTTCATATAAGCAGGAGCAAAGACAAAAGCATTCTTGTTGAGGCTGACCCTGAACCTGAAAGGACCTTGAAGCGAAAGCTAAGAGAAGCTAAAGCACTACTCTCTGTAGAGGACCTAACAGAAATCTTCAAACAAGAAGAAGACATGGCAGCTGAAAACAACAACAATGCCAACAATGCAAGGAAGGTGCTGGGTGACTTTACTGCACCTACTCCCGACTTCTATGGGAGAAGCATCTCTATCCCTGCCATTGGAGCAAACAACTTTGAGCTTAAGCCTCAATTAGTTTCTCTAATGCAACAGAATTAACTTAGAGTGGAAGTCGAAACCTTCAGACAAAAGGAAGGTGAATCCCTCTATTAAGCTTGGGAAAGATACAAACAATTGATCAGAAAGTGTCCTTCTGACATGCTTTCTGAATGGAGCATCATAGGTATCTTCTATGATGGTCTATCTGAGCTGTCCAAGATGTCATTGGATAGCTCTGCTGAAGGATCTCTTCATCTGAAGAAGATGCCTGCAGAAGCTCAAGAACTCATTGAAATGGTTA
>NC_029781.3:38481591-38481945 GCF_000817695.3 Arachis duranensis
GCAAATAACCAGTTCATGTACACTTCTGAAAGAAATCCTGTGAATAATGGGATGACTCAGAAGAAAGGAGTTCTTGAGAATGATACTCTGAATGCCATATTGGCTCAGAATAAAATATTGACTCAGCAAGTCAATATGATTTCTCAAAGTCTATCTGGAATGCAAGATGCACCAGGCAGTACTAAGGATGCTTCATCTGAAGAAGAAGCTTATGATCCTGAGAACCCATCAATGGAAGAGGTGAATTACATGGGAGAACCCTATGGAAACACGTATAATCCTTCATAGAGAAATCATCCAAATCTCTCATGGAAGGATCAACAGAGACCTCAACAAGGTTTCAACAACAATAAT
>NC_029781.3:38483435-38483660 GCF_000817695.3 Arachis duranensis
GCATGCATGGGTGACATTTTTCCTTTGATTTTCTTCCTTGGTGAGCCCTATATTGCCCTTGTGGAGGGCAGGGCAAGGTTCTCTTCTTCTTGGTTCCAAGGCACACTTTTGTGCTCTGCCCTTGTAGTGGGCAGGGCAGAGTTGCCTTGTTTGGTTCCCTTATGTTGCCCTCCTAGAGGGCAGTGTGCCCTTGTGGAGGGCAATGTTTGCCTCCCCCTTTGCATG
>NC_029781.3:38486520-38487243 GCF_000817695.3 Arachis duranensis
TCCTCTCATTAACATCTCTTGGTTCCTTGTTGTTTCTTCTTGGTGTTTCATCATTCTCTCTATTAGGATCTCCAAGTTTGTGATTCTCCGAGAGTCTTGTGAGATTGGTTGGTTATGAGATGTTAAAGGTTGGAAGGGTGGGTGTAATGGTGGCATGTGATGATTGTTATTGATATAATGGTGTTTTTGTTGGTTTGTGAAGTTGGGGTTGTTATAATTGAAGTCCCTTGGTTTGTGATTTTGGTACTCGTTCCTTCTCCAGTTGAGATGGGTCTGGGAGTGTCTGTGTTGTGAGTATTGGCTTTGGGTGGTATTAGTGGGTGGGTGATGTTGATTGGTTGTGGTCATGGAATTGTCCTGGTGGAAACTTCCTTGTTCTTGATGTTGAGGCTCCCTCATTCTCAGATAAGAATGAGGTCTCCATGGTGGAAATTTGGCATTCACTGCAGCAGACAGCTCCATGTTTTGCTGTGGTTGATGATGCATTTGTCTATTTTGGTCCTTGAACGCATTCACCCCTTCAATATTTGCCACTTCTTTTTCTGAGATTGCATTCTGTGGCTTCTCAAATGAATGTTGGTTGTTGACTCCTTTGTCATTGAAGTCTGCAATTCCTTGGGCAGTTGTTGTTGCTTTGAGTAGGCCATCTGAGAAGTAGTCCACTGCTTTTCTTGTTTCTGGGGTCAATCCTCCATAGAAAGCTCGGAAGCCCACTTTATCAGT
>NC_029781.3:38488721-38491188 GCF_000817695.3 Arachis duranensis
AGGTTCACAGAAGAATCCAAGTAAATTGTGATCTCAAGACTCAAGAGCTTAGGTAGCAGAGCCTAAAACTCAATTTCCTTCCCAGATCCGAGTTATCAAAGCAATTGACAGAAAATTGAAGAAGAAGCAGTAGAGGAACAGAAAATGAAATTCAATTGTGCATAAAAGGATTTAAAGAGATTTTAGATGTGAATTGAGACAGAATTTCCTCAATTTCACACTCCCAAAACTCAGAAAGAGAAGAGTGGAATTGCCCGCTTAAACACGAGGAAGGAGATCAATCAATTCTCCCTTAATCCTCTGAACTCTCGGTCAAGTCTCTCAAGATCAATTACAAGAAATTCAAAGCTCAAAGAAAGTGCCAAATTTAAAAGCTAAGCCAAAGGTAAGTCAAAAAGGTCCTAATTGCATCAAACTAGCTCCTATTTATACACTTTCTATTCTTGGATTTTGGGATTTGGATGGGCTTTTGATTTGGTGAAGAAATGAATTAAAAGGTCCTAATTACATCAAACTAGCTCCTATTTATACACTTTCTATTCTTGGATTTTGGGATTTGGATGGACTTTTGATTTGGTGAAGAAATGAAGTTAATTGGAATTTTAATTGAATTTTTTGGCCCAAAATGGTAGTTCCCAGGAGGCTGCCCTGCCCTTGTGGAGGGCAGTGCAGGATTTGGTGCATGTTGGTGCGGCTTGGTGCGCAAAACGCTGCCCTGCCCGCGCCGAGGGCAGGGCAGGAAAAATTGGTGCACCAGAATGTGCCACGGTGCGTGCTTGGTGCTGCCAGGATCGAGCTATGATGCGCAGAATGCTGCCCTGCCCTCACGGAAGGCAGGGCAGGAAAATTTGGTGCTGCCAGGATCGAGCTTGGTGCGTGCTGGTGCTGCCAGGAATGAGCTTGGTGCGCCAAATTTTGAGCCTTGGTGCGCCAGATCCGTGCACCATCAAAATGCTGCCCTGCCCTCGCGGAGGGCAGGGCAGTGTTTCCACTTTGATGTCCCGTGTTCGAAACACGGCTCGGACACACCCTCAATTAATTTCCTTGGTTTCTTGGCACGGCACTCAACCTTAGTTCCTTGCTTCTTCCTTGGTCCGTGTTCGAGTCTTGTGGCATGCATGGGTGACATTTTTCCTTTGATTTTCTTCCTTGGTGAGCCCGATACTGCCCTTGTGGAGGGCAGGGCAAGGTTCTCTTCCTCTTGGTCCCAAGGCACATTTTGTGCTCTGCCCTTGGAGTGGGCAGGGCAGGGTTGCCTTCTCTTCTTGGTTCCCTTATGTTGCCCTCCTAGAGGGCAGTGTGCCCTTGTGGAGGGCAATGCTTGCCTCCTCTCTTTACATGCGGCACACTTCTCCTTCCTTTGACCACGTTTTCTTCCCATTTGGTCACGCTTTCTTAGGCCACGCTTTCTCTTTTATTCTTTTCTTCACCTACAACTCCTAGTACTCTTCCAAGCAATACAGAAGAGAATCTAAAAGGAGAGTGTAAGGCCATCAACATGGCCGAATTTGGAGAGGAGGAAGAGGCAGTGATCGCCACTGAGGAAGACCTCAATGGACGTCCACTGGCCTCCAATGAGTTCCCTAATGAGGAACCATAGGAATCTGAGGCTCACACTGAGACCATAGAGATTCCATTGGATTTACTTCTTCCATTCACGAGCTCTGATGAGTATTCTTCCTCTGAAGAGGACGAAGATGTCACTGAAGAGCAAGTTGCTAAGTACCTTGGAGCAATCATGAAGCTAAATGACAAGTTATTTGGTAATGAGACTTGGAAGGATGAACCCCCTTTCCTTACCAAAGAACTAGATGACTTGACTAGGTAGAGATTACCTCAAAAGAGACAGGACCCTGGAAAGTTCTCAATACCTTATACATTAGGCACCATGACCTTCGAGAAGGCTCCGTGTGACCTAGGGTCAAGCATGAACCTCATGCTTCTCTCTGTAATGGAGAAGCTAGGGATCTTTGAGGTACAAGCTTTAAGAATCTCACTAAAGATGGCAGACAATTCAAGAAAACAAGCTTATGGACTTGTAGAGGATGTTCTGGTAAAGATTGAAGACCATTACATCCCTGCTAATTTCATAGTCCTAGAGATTGGGAAGTGCATGGATGAATCCATCATCCTTGGCAGACCCTTCCTAGCCACAGCAAAGGCTGTGATTGATTTTGACAGAGGAGAATTGATCATTCAAGTGAATGAAGAATCCTTTGTGTTTAAGGCTCAAGGATATCCCTCTATAACCATGGAAAGGAAGCATGAAGAGCTTTTCTCAAAACAGAGTCAAACAGAGCCCCCACAGTCAAACTCTAAGTTTGGTGTTGGGAGGCCACAACCAAATTCTAAGCTTGGTGTTGAACCCCCACATTCAAACTCTAAGTTTGGTGTTGGGAGATTCCAACATTACTCTGAACATCTGTGAGGCTCCATGAGGGCCCACTGTCAAGCTACTGACATTAAA
>NC_029781.3:38491344-38492246 GCF_000817695.3 Arachis duranensis
AAAAAGCAAAAACAGAATGAAAAATAGAAAGACAAACAGCACACCCTGGAGGAAAAGCTTTCTAGTGTTTAAATGCCAGTAAGAGCAGCAAATGGGTGTTTAACGCCCAGTCTGGCACGATTCTGGGCGTTTAACGGTAGAAAGGGGCACCAGACTGGAGTTTAACACCAGAAAGGGGCACCAGACTGGCGTTTAACCCCAGAAAAGGGCAGCAGCCCGGTGTTTAATGCCAGGATTGGCAGAAAGGATGTTTTACACGCCACTTGGTGCAGGGATGAGCTATCCTTGACACCTCAGGATCTGTGGACCCCACAGGATCCCCACCTACCCCACCACTCTCTCTCTTCTTCACCCATTCATCAATCACCTCAATACCTCTTCCCCCAAAAAACCCCTTACCTATCAAATCCCTTGGTGCACGAAATTGCAATCACACTTTTGCAACTCCGCACAACTAACCAGCAAGTGCACTGGGTCGTCCAAGTAATACCTTGCGTGAGCAAGGGTCGATCCCACGGAGATTGTCGGCTTGAAGCAAGCTATGGTTATCTTGTAAATCTTAGTCAGGATATCAGAAATTATCAGGATTGATTGTGAAAAGCAAAAGAACATGAAATGATTACTTGTTTTGCAGTAATGGAGAATAGGTTGAGGTTTGGAGATGCTCCATCTTCTGAATCTCTGCTTTCCTACTGTCTTCTTCTTCAAACACGCAGGTCTCCTTCCATGGCAAGCTGTATGTAGGGTTTCACCGTTGTCAATGGCTACCTCCCATCCTCTCAGTGAAAGCGATTGCATATGCTCTGTCACAGCATAGCGGAATTCATCTGTCGGTTCTCAATCAGGCCGAAATAGAATCCAGTGATTCTTTTGCGTCTGTCACTAACGCCCCGCCTTCAGGA
>NC_029781.3:38493493-38494088 GCF_000817695.3 Arachis duranensis
AGCACACTCTTGTTGCCTTGGATCACAACTTTATTTCTTTCTTTTTCTCTTTTTTTTTTTCGAAAATTTTTTTTTTCACTGCTTTTTCTTGCTTCAAGAATCAATTTAATGATTTTTAGATCCTCAATAACAGTTCTCTTTTTCTTTCTTCTTTCAAGAGCCAACAATTTTTTTAACATTCTCAAAACAACAAATTCAAGAGACTTATGCACTGTTCAAGCATTCATTCAGAAAGCAAAAAGTATTGTCACCACATCAAACTAATTCAACTAGTTTCAATGATAAATTTTGAAATCCTGTTCTTCTTGTTCTTTTGTGATTAAAGCATTTTTCATTTAAGAGAGGTGATGGATTCATAGGACATTCATATCTTTAAGGCATAAAATTTCAATTTTATTAATTATGAATTAAAACAAGACTCAATAATAGATATAAGATGAGAAAAATAAAAATAGAAAACAAAACAAAAGAAGAAATTTCGAAAAAAAATAGGCTCCTAATGATAGAGGTTTTTACAGAGTTAGGACTCAACAACCTTGATTTTGAGAAGTGGATGCTCCCTCAGCTTGAGAGGAGAACTTTTGGCGTTTCAACT
>NC_029781.3:38494212-38496143 GCF_000817695.3 Arachis duranensis
GTCTCTTGCAATTTGGTGATAGATGCTTCTAGGCTGGTCCAGTAGTCAATTCTTGGGAATTCAGGGAGGAATTCCTGCGCCCTCCTCTTGATAGAGTTATCTTGCATTTGTCCTTCCATTTACTTCTTGGTGATTGGGTGTTCAATGGGTATGAACTCATCTACTCCCATCTTCACCCCAGCCTCTTTACAGAGCAAAGAGATCAAGCTTGGATAAGCCAGTTTGGCTTCAGTAGAATTCTTATTTGCAATTGTGTAGATCTCACAAGCAATCACATGATGGACCTCCACTTCTTTTCCAAGCATAATGCAATGAATCATCACTGCTCTCTTGATGGTGACCTCAGAACGGTTGCTAGTGGGCAATCTGGAACGCCCAATAAAGTCTAGCCAACCTCTTGCAATTGGCTTGAGGTCTCCCCTCTTGAGTTGGTTTGGGACACCCTTTGAATTGGTTATCCACTTAGTTCCAGGGAGGCATATGTCCTCTAGAACTTGATCCAACCCTTTATCTACTCTCACCATCCTCCTATTGAAGGAATCAGGATCATCTTGCAGTTGAGGTAGTTTGAAGATTTCTCTTATTTTGTCCAGATGGAAGTACATAACATTCCCTCTGACCATAGTTCTGTAGGTATGGTAAGCAGTTCCAGCCATTCTCTGCTTATCTGTTAACCACAGATTAGAGTAGAATTCCTGAACCATGTTCCTTCCAACCTTTATTTCAGGATTAGTCAGAACTTCCCAACCTCTGTTTCGAATTTGCTCTTGGATCTCCGGATATTCATCTTCTTTCAGATCAAATTTAACTTCCGGGATCACTGACCTCAGACCCATTATTTTGTGATAATGGTCTTCATGTTCTTTGGTTAAGAACTTCTCTTGATTCCAAAGATTCTTTGGATTAGTCTCTTTCTTTCCTCTTAAATTGGTTTGTTTTCCCTTAGGAGCCATGATATTGATGAATCTTGGCTTAGTGATCACGGAAAAGCACACCAAACTTAGAGGTTTGCTTGTCCTCAAGTAAAAGAAAAGAAAGAAGAGAGAGAGAGGAAGAGGAAATTTGAATGGTGTGGGTAAAGGGGGTTCCAAACGTGAATTTATAAGGGTGGGGAGAAGAGATTTCGAAAAAATAAAAATTTGAAAGAAGATTTGAGAAGATATGGAAAGAAATTGAGGAGAGGGTGAGTTTTTGAAGAAGATTTGGGATTAATTTGAAATAGATTTGAAGAATGGTTTTGATTTGTGAAGATTTGAAAGTGAATGATGAAAGGTTGAAGTGCATTTATGTAGAAGAGTATGGTAAAAAAAAAAGGAAAGTTTGAAAAAATTTGAGTTGAAAACAAAAATGTGGTCCCCCCACCTTTCTGGCGTTAAACGCCTAGAATGGCACCCATTCTGGCGTTTAACGCCCATTTGCTACCCCTTTTGGGCGTTTAACGCCCAGCCAGGTGCCCTGGCTGGCGTTAAATGCCAGAAAGCCTTTATCACTAGGCGTTTTTCAAAACGCCCAGGATGCTGCACACCTGGCGTTAAACGCCCAGAATGGTGCCCATTCTGGCGTTTAACGCCCAAAATGGCACCATTCCTGGCGTTAAACGCCCAAAATGGTACCCATTCTGGCGTTTAACGCCCAAAATGCCCCTTACTGGCATTTTTTTGCCAGTAAGCTCATTTTCTCTGCTTTTTGAGCTGAATCCTTCTGTAACTCTGTGAATTCCTTCATTTTTGATATTTGCCTCTGTAAGAACTAATCATATACCCTCCTAATGACTGGGTTGCCTCCCAGCAAGCGCTTCTTTACTGTCTTTAGCTGGACTTTCACTGAGAATCACTCAAGCCTCAGCTTTGAGCACTCTTGCTCAAAATTTCCTTCAAGATAATGCTTGATTCTCTATCCATTAACAATGAACTTTTTGTCAAAATCAATAT
>NC_029781.3:38496247-38496948 GCF_000817695.3 Arachis duranensis
TGGATTTGAGTTTTCCTGGAAACAGTCTGAGCCTAGAGTTGAAGAGCAGAACTTTTTGTCCTGGCTCAAAGACTCTGGTTGACAACTTCTTGTCATGCGATTTCTTTGCCTTTTTCCTTATAAATTTTTGCATTTTCAAAGTCATTGAGTCTGAACTCCTCTAGCTCATTTAGCTGGAGCAGTCTTTTTTCACCAGCTAACTGTGCATCCATGTTTAGGAATCTGGTTGCCCAGTAGGCTTTATGTTCCAGTTCCACAGGCAAATGACAGGCCTTGCCATACACCAATTGGTATGGAGAGGTTCCCATAGGAGTCTTGAATGCTGTTCTGTATGCCCACAGAGCATCATCCAAGCTCTTTGCCCAATCCTTTCTTCGGGCTATCACAGTCCGTTCTAGGATTCTTTTTAGCTCTCTGTTAGAGACCTCAGCTTGCCCATTTGTTTGTGGATGATACGGAGTTGCCACTTTGTGGCTAATTCCATACCTAACCATAGCAAGGTGTAGCTGTTTATTGCAGAAATGAGTGCCCCCGTCACTGATTAGCACTCTGGGCACTCCAAATCTGCTGAAAATGTTTTTCTGGAGGAATTTCAGTACGATCTTGGTATCATTAGTGGGTGTAGCAATTGCTTCTACCCACTTAGATACATAGTCCACTGCCACCAGAATGTAAGTGTTTGAGTATGATGGTGGGAATGG
>NC_029781.3:38500447-38522143 GCF_000817695.3 Arachis duranensis
AAAATGATTCAGGAATTTGTCTGACAACTGTTTCCATGTCTTTATGCTTGCTGTAGGTTGGTTATTCAACCACCTTTTAGCTTGATCTTTTACAGCAAATGGAAACAGTAATAGTCTGTAGACATCCTGATCTACCTCTTTATCATGTACTGTGTCAGCAATTTGTAAAAACTGTGCCAGAAACTCAGTAGGTTCTTCCTGTGGAAGACCGGAATACTGGCAATTTTGCTGCACTATGATAATGAGTTGAGGATTTAGTTCAAAGCTGCTTGCTTTGATGGGAGGTGTACAGATGCTACTCCCATATGCAGCTGTAATAGGGTTAGCATATGACCCCAGAGTCCTTTTGGACTGATTAATCCCACTTAAGTCCATAATGGACAAAAGGGAAATGATGATGATTGCAAGGAGATAATTTTTTGTTTTTTTTTTGTTTTTTTTTTGAATTTGACGAAAAAAATAAAATAAAGTAAAATAAAATTAAGATAAAATTCGAAAATCAAAAAGAAAGTAAGATCAAAGCAAATTGAAAACTGAATCAATTAGTTAATTAAAAAGATTTTGAAAACAGCAATTAAAAAGATATGATTGAAAAATTTTTGTGAGAAAGATTTGATTTTTAAAAAGAGGAAAGAGAAAAACACAAAAGACACCAAACTTAAAATTTTTAGAAAATCAAACACAAATTTTTCGAAAAATTTTAAGGGAAAAACACAAAGAGGACACCAAACTTAGAATTTTTATGAATTAAAAAGGGACTAAAACATGCAAAAATCGAAAATTAAAAGAAAAACAAAAGCATGCAATTGACACCAAACTTAGAATATGAAACTAGACTCAACTAAAGGACTCTAAACCAACAAAAATAAAACAGTCCTAATCTAAGCAACAAGATAAGCCGTCAGTTGTCCAAACTCAACAATCCCCGGCAACGGCGCCAAAAACTTGGTGCACGAAATTGCAATCACACTTTTGCAACTCCGCACAACTAACCAGCAAGTGCACTGGGTCGTCCAAGTAATACCTTGCGTGAGCAAGGGTCGATCCCACGGAGATTGTCGGCTTGAAGCAAGCTATGGTTATCTTGTAAATCTTAGTCAGGATATCAGAAATTATCAGGATTGATTGTGAAAAGCAAAAGAACATGAAATTGCAGTAATGGAGAATAGGTTGAGGTTTAGAGATGCTCCATCTTCTGAATCTCTGCTTTCCTACTGTCTTCTTCTTCAAACACGCAGGTCTCCTTCCATGGCAAGCTGTATATAGGGTTTCACCTTCCATGGCAAGCTGTATGCAAGGGTTTCACCGTTGTCAGTGGCTACCTCCCATCCTCTCAGTGGAAATGTTCAACGCACCCTGTCACGGCACGGCTATCCATCTGTCGGTTCTCAATTAGGCCGGAATAGAATCCAGTGATTCTTTTGCGTCTGTCACTAATGCCCCGCCTTCAGGAGTTTGAAGCTCGTCACAGTCATTCAATCATTGAATCCTACTCAGAATACCACATACAAGGTTTAGACCTTCCGGATTCTCTTGAATGCCGCCATCAGTTCTAGCTTATACCACGAAGATTCCGGTTAAAGAATCCAAGAGATATCTACTTAATCTAAGATAGAACGGAGGTGGTTTTCAGGCACGCGTTCATAGTTGAGAATGATGATGATTGTCACGGATCATCACATTCATCCGGTTTAAGAACAAGTAATATCTTAGAATGGAAGCAAGCATGATTGAATGGAAAACAGTAGTAATTGCATTAATCCATCAAGACACAACAGAGCTCCTCACCCCCAACCATGGGGTTTAGAGACTCATGCCATAGAAGGTACACAAAGAAATGTGTAAAGTGTCATGAGGTACAGAAACAATGTCAAAAGATCCTATTAATAATAAGCTAGTAGCCTAGGGTATACAGAAATGAGTAAATAACGTAAAAATCCACTTCTGGGTCCACTTGGTGTGTGCTTGGGCTGAGCAATGAAGCATTTTCGTGTAGAGACCTTTTCTGGAGTTAAACGCCAGCTTTTATGCCAGTTTGGGCGTTTAACTCCAAGTTTTGTGCCAGTTCCAGCGTTAAACGCTGGAAATTCTGAGGCTGATTTGCTACGCCGGTTTGGGCCATCAAATCTTGGGCAAAGTATGGAATATTATACATTGCTGGAAAGCCCAGGATGTCTACTTTCCAATGCCGTTGAGAGCACGCCAATTGGGCTTCTGTAAATATACTAAAAACTAACTAGATTATACTAAAAACATACTAAAAACAATGCCAAAAAGCATACAAATTATCCGCTCATCATCCCACTATTCTCTTCACCACTCACATCTATCCTTCATAAAACCCCACCTACCCCACCATCCAAATTCAAACCACTTTTCCTCCTAAACCCACCCATAATGGCCGAAACCTACCCCTCTCTCCACCCCTATATAAACCCTACTTCACTCCTTCATTTTCACACAACCTAAACACTACTTCTCCCCTTCCATCTCCTCTATTTCCTCTTTTTCTACTCTTTTCTTTCCTCTTTTGCTCGAGGACGAGCAAACCTTCTAAGTTTGGTGTGGTAAAAGCGTTGCTTTTTGTTTTTCCATAACCATTTATGGCACCTAAGGCCAAAGAAACCTCTAGAAAGAGGAAAGGGAAGGCAAAAGCTTCCACCTCCGAGTCATGGGAGATGGAGAGATTCATCTCAAGGGTGCATCAAGACCACTTCTATGAAGTTCTAGAAAGAGTGAATATCCGGAGATCCGACATGAGATCCGAAGAAGAGGTTGGGAAGTTCTTACCAACCCTATTCAACAAGTCAGAATCTTAATGGTTCAAGAGTTCTATGCCAATGCATGGATCACGAAGAACCATGATCAAAGTGTAAACCCGGAACCAAAGAATTGGCTTACAATGGTTCGGGGGAAATGCTTTGATTTTAGTCCAAAAAATGTAAGGTTGGCATTCAACTTGCCCATAATGCAAGGAGATGAACACCCCTACACTAGAAGGGTAAACTTTGATCAAAGGTTGGACCAAGTCCTCAAAGACATTTGTGAAGAGGGCGCTCAATGGAAGAGAGATTCAAAAGGGAAGCCGGTTCAACTGAGAAGGCATGACCTCAAGCCCGTGGCTAGGGGATGGTTGGAGTTTATCCGAAGCTACTATAGACCGGGCTATCATGATTCATAGCATCATGATTGGAGAGGAAGTAGAAGTTCATGAGGTTATATCCCAAGAACTTTATAAGGTGGCAGACAAGTCCTCTACCTTGGCAAGGTTAGCCTTCCCTCATCTCATTTGTCACCTCTGTAATTCAGTTGGAATTAACATAGAGAGAAACATCCTCATTGATGAAGACAAGCCCATCACTAAGAAGAGGATGGAGCAAACAAGAGATCCCACTCATGGACATGAGGAAATTCCTCATCATGAAATCCATGAGATGCCTCAAGGGATGCACTTTCCTCCACAAAACTATTGGGAGCAAATCAACACCTCCCTAGGAGAATTGAGTTCTAACATGGGACAACTAAGGGTGGAGCACTCCATCCTCCTCCATGAAATTAGAGAAGATCAAAGAATCATGAGAGAGGAGCAACAAAGGCAAGGAAGAGACATTAAGGAGCTCAAGCACTCCATAAGATCTTCAAGAGGAAGAACAAGCCGCCATCACTAAGGTGGACCCGTTCTTTAATCTCCTAGTTCTTTATTTTTCTGTTTTTCGAAAATTATGCTTTATGTTTTATTTATGTTTGTGTCTTATGATCATTAGTGCTTAGTGTCTATGCCTTAAAGTTATGAAAGTCCTATGAAAAAGAGCAAGCAGAAAAAGCCAATAGCCCTTTAAACCAAAAGGCAAGGATAATAAAAATGATCCAAGGCTTCGAGCATCAGTGGATAGGAGCGCATACAGGAATAACATACTGGCCTAAGCGGCTAAACCAAGCTGTCCCTAACCATGTGCTTGTGGCGTGAAGGTGTCAAGTGAAAACTTGAGACTGAGCGGTTAAAATCGTGATCCAAAGCAAAAAGAGTGTGCTTAAGAACCCTGGACACCTCTAATTGGGGACTCTAGCAAAGTTGAGTCACAATCTGAAAAGGTTCACCCAGTTATGTGTCTGTAGCATGGATGTATCTGGTGGTGATACTGGCAAACAGAGTGCTTTGGGCCACGGCCAAGACTCATAAAGTAGCTGTGTTCAAGAATCATCATACTTAACTAGGAGAATCATTAACACTATCTGGATTCTGAGTTCCTATAGAAGCCAATCATTCTAAACTTCAAAGGATAAAGTGAGATGCCAAAACTGTTCAGAGGCAAAAAGCTAAAAGCCCCGCTCATCTAATTAATACTGATATTCATAGATGTTTTTGGAATTAATTCTATATTCTCTTCTTTTTATCCTATTTGATTTTGAGTTGCTTGGGGACAAGCAATAATTTAAGTTTGGTGTTGTGATGAGCGGATAATTTATACGCTTTTTGGCATTGTTTTTAGTATGCTTTTAGTATGTTTTAGGTAGTTTTTATTATATTTTTATTAGTTTTTATTTAAAATTCACTTTCTGGACTTTACTATGAGTTTGTGTGTTTTTCTGTGATTTCAGGTATTTTCTGGCTGAAATTGAGGGACCTGAGCAAAAATCTGATTCAGAGGCTGAAAAGGGCTGCAGATGTTGTTGGATTCTGACCTCTCTGCACTCGAAGTAGTTTTTTTAGAGCTACAGAAGCCTAATTGGCACGCTCTTAATTGCGTTGGAAAGTAGACATCCAGGGCTTTCCAGCAATATATAATAGTCCTTACTTTATTCGAGATTTGATGGCCCAAACAGGCGTTCCAAGTCAGCTTCAGAATTCCCGGTGTTAAACGCCGGAACTGGCACAAAAGTGGGAGTTAAACGCCCAAACTGGCACAAAAGCTAGCGTTTAACTCCAAGAAAAGTCTCTACACATGGAAGCTTCAATGCTCAGCCCAAGAACACACCAAGTGGGCCCGAAAGTGGATTTTTACGTCATTTACTCATTTCTGTAAACCCTAGGCTACTAGTTCTCTATAAATAGGACCTTTTGCTATTGTATTTGAGAAAATCTTTCAATCTTCAGATCATCTTTTGATCATGTTTTTATGATTGAACCCTCTTTGGGAGGCTGGCCATTTGGCCATGCCTAGACCTTGTTCTTATGTATTTTCAATGGTAGAGTTTCTACACACCATAGATTAAGGTGTGGAGCTCTGCTGTACCTCGAGTATTAATGCAATTACTATTGTTCTTCTATTCAATTCAGCTTATTCTTCTTCTAATATATCACTTGTTCCTCAACTTGATAAATGTGATGACCCGTGACACTCATCATCATTCTCACCTATGAACGTGTTCCTGACAACCACCTCCGTTCTACCTTAGATTGAGTGGGTATCTCTTGGATTCCTTAATCAGAATCTTCGTGGTATAGGCTAGAATCCATTGGCGACCATTCTTGAGAAGACTGTAGCCATTGACAACGGTGATGCCCAACATACAGCTTGCCATGGAAAGGAGTAAGAAGGATTGGATGAAGACAGTAGGAAAGCAGAGAGACGGAAGGGACAAAGCATCTCCATATGCTTATCTGAAATTCTCAGCAATGAATTACATAAGTATCTCTATCTTTATTTTATGTTTTATTCATCTTTTAATTATCAATCCTCCATAACCATTTGAATTCGCCTGACTGAGATTTACAAGATGACTATAGCTTGCTTCATACCAACAATCTCCGTGGGATTGATCCTTACTCTCGTAAGGTTTATTACTTAGACGACCCAGTGCACTTGCTGGTTAGTTGTGCGAAGTTCTGATAAAGAGTTGAGATTGTAATTGAGCGTACCATGTTGATGGTGCTATTGATGATCACAATTTCGTGCACCATCTCTACTAATGTTTCTTCATCTTCTTTCAACTTGGAAATTGGCATGGTCATGGATGTTTCTTTTGACACATCCTTTGGTTCCTGGATCTTGGTCAAGATGTTTTATCCTTATTTTTCTCTTCCTTATCAGGTGAGTTTCTGTCTTTACCCAACTCGGGATACGGACCTTATGTGTTGACATATGCTCTTTGTGCATGGGTCACAACTCTTGGAATGAAAAGAGCTTTGTCCAAAAAGTTGCGTTGAAACCTAGCTTGACGCTTACCTCTTCTCCTTGCCCCTCGTCAAGAGGTGCCTCTTCTCAAGTATCCAACCCAATTTCCAAAATGTCCTCTAGGAACATTAAAGTTGTAATTCCTTGAGTATTTTGGAGCACTATTCTTCATTCATTTATTGTTTGACACATTGGCAGATGGAACTCTAGTCCAATTGGATACCCCATGGAGATTTTAATCGACTATGACCACCATATGCATCTACTGCTTCACAGGGGCATTTACAGGGTCTCTGATGCGTGAGCATCTTAAACACTTTTCATTAACATTTCTTATAGAAAAGTTGTGACTTTTGCTTAATAATTATATGATTTTCAAGGCTATTCTATTAGTACCTTGATTTCCTTGGTTTCATGATTCTTGTAGAAAAATTTTAGGAAAAGGGAAGAAAAAGAACAAAGAAGAACCAATAATTGAAGACAAATGCAAAGAGAATTCATGGATGCTGTCAACCTTGACCTCCTCACACTCTAACGTGCATAACTTGAGATAAAGAGGTCTAATTGACACGGTTCCAATAGCATTAGAAAGCCAATGTCTAGAGATTTCCAATGATGTATAATAGTCTATGCTTTCGCTTTGGCATCATGGTGCAAAATGCCGCAACATTGGCATTTATCGCCAAACCACATCCAATATCACCATTCCATGCAGGAGTCCCGGTGCCAAATGCCAGAAACCCCAAGTTTGGCTCCAGTAGTGACAATCAGAGTGGTCTCCACATGATTCAGTATCAAATCTTTTGCTCTAATTTGGTTTCTAAATCAATTTTGAGTTAAGAAAATATCTTTTTAGGTTTTAGAATTTAAATTTTATATCGATTAGGATTAGATATAAAAGAGGAAGAGATTTGTCCTGGGCTTATTGGTGCGGGAAAATTGAATTTTCCACAACTTAACTGACAAGTGCACTGGGTCATCTATGTAATACCTCAGGTAAGTGAGGGTGAATCCAACGAGGATTATTGGATTGAACAAGCTGTGGTTATCCTGCAGATCTTAGTCAAGTAATTAGAAAGTTGATTGTTGTTGTTGTAGGTGCAAAGACAAAACAATAACGAAAGCAATAAAGAATTGACGTAGAACAATAGTGAGAAAATAGTTAAGGCCTCAGAGATGCTTGTTCTTTCGGATTAATACTTCTTATTGACTACTTTAACAATGAACGATTCTTTCAATGGCAAGGCTATAAGTGATTAAGCTAGGGGTAGTGGTCATTAATCTCCTCTTGTCCAAACCAAATGCCCAAACAGGTCTGTCAATCTGGATGAGGGTGAAGCTCACGCAACTCAATCTCTGATGATCCTACTTAAAATGCCACAGACAAAGGTCGGATCTTTCAGATCGGAGAATGAAGCTCTATGATTCTAGCCTTAACGTCACAAGTCACATATCCCAATTAGACCAAATAACTTGTTGGAACCTATGATGTACTCTCAAACTGTAGCTCAATACTATCCGAGTCAAGACTCGTAAGAACTCATGTAGAATAAGGGGTCATACTTTTGTTCCACCCCAGAATCATAAAGATAAAGAACGACAATACATCATAGAATGGAATCAATCAAGTATTAAAGTAGAAAGGTAATGATATTAATCCATAAGAATGAGCAGAGCTCCTATCCTTAACTTAGGAGGTTTAGCCCCTCATATTTTACAGAAGATAAAGTGGAAATAAGTTATGAGAGGCTACAGATCCTAAACATGGGTGATCTTTTCCTATATATACTAATCTAATAATTAAAAATTACAAAAATGAAATAAACTAAGCAGAAAGGTGCGAAAATCCACTTCTGGACCCACTTGGTGAGTATTTGGGCTGAGCTCGCATTTAGATTGGAAAAGTGGGTGTTCGAGTCTCCACGCTGCTTCCTTGCTCCCTTAGTGGCGTTGAATGCCAGTTTTGGGCATTCAACACTGGCCTTCGTCCTTTTGGGGCGTTGAACGCCAGAAAGGGTGTATGTTGGGCATTCAACGCCCGTTTTGGGCAGTCCATTCCAAAGAAAAGTATAGACCATTATATATTTCTAAAAAGCCCTAGAAGTTAGCTTTTCAACGCAGAGGAGAACGTGTCAATTGGACTTCTGTAACTACAAAAATGCTCATTTGAATGCATGGAGGTCAGGATCTCACAACATCTACACTCCTTTCTTTGTCTCTAAATCAGACTTTGCCAAAACTTGCCAAATTCACCCAAAAATCACCTAAAATTATAAGAAAAACAAAAAAGCTCAAAGTAGCACTCAAAATGTGAATTTTGCACTAAAACCTACTAAAACATAATAAAACTTAATAAAATATATTAAAAACACTAAGAAAGTAAACCCAAAAAGGGGTATAAAATATTCACTTATCAGAACACCAAACTTAAATTGTTGGTTGTCCTCAAGCAACCAAAAATAAAGTAGGACTAAAGAGAAGTGAAAGATAAATAAGTCTAAGAGCTATTAATAAAGCTCAGTTCCAAATAATTGAATGGGGCTGTTAGCTCTTTACTTTTGAACAGTTTTGGCATCTCACTTTCCTTTGAAGCTCAAAAGTATTGGCATCCCTTGGAACCAGAATCCAGATGATATTATTGATTCTCTTCTTTTAGTACTTCATGATTCTTGAACACAACTTCTTTTGGTGCTTTGCACCTTTTGAGCCTAGCCGTGCCTCTAAGCGTTTTGTTTTCCCGTATTGCCACCGGATACATAGACGCCACAAGCACTTAACTGGGGGAACCTTTTGGATTTGAATTTAGCTTTGCTTAAATTCCCAGACAGTGGTGCCCAGAGTTCTTAAGCATACTCTTTAGCTTTTGGATCACAACTTTAACTGCTCAGTCTCAAGTTTTCTGCTTGACACCTTCACACCACAAGCATATAGTTAAGGATAGTAGCTCATATGAGCTTTTGAAGCCAATTTTTGACCCTTCAACCATTGATGCTCAAAGTCTTGGAACCTTTTCTTGGTTTTCTTCCTGTTAAAATATTTATTACTTTTTTTTGGGGTGCTATTTCTTTTGCTTCAAGAATATATAATTTGTATTTTTCTGAGAGCTAATAAGACTTCTCTAAATTCACTGTTCTTCCAAGAGCCAACACCCTCAACTTCAAGGAAATTATGCACACTTAATTTATACATTCAGCGAGTAAATGTAAGGTCACCACTTTGTGAATTAGAAGGAACAAATTATAATCAACTCAAGAATTCTTGTATTTTACTGCTTTTAAAGAAAAACAAAATTTTATTCAAGTTCAATGGAATGATAGGTGGAATATCTTATACTTAGTTGACAGAAATAAAAATTAACAACTAGAAAAATTAAAAATCCTACTAGTGATCATCCAATCTAAAATATGAAAAACAGGAATTAAAATACTAATATAGGAACTGAACAGGGGGTGAAACTCAACCACATTAATCATGGTGGTCATTGCTCTCTTCAGAAGATACTTTCTGGCACTTCAGCTTTTCTAAATCCCGCCCCTGCTTCTCTTGTTCTTCAGCCAACTTATGAAGGATGCGAGATTGATCCTTTTACTCCTCTCTCAATTGGTCTATAGTAGATTGTAACTATTCCAAGGATGCTACCAGTTGAGTCCAATATTCAATTGGAGGGATATTGTGTTCTTGAGGCTGCTCAGGTGTCTGCCTCTCAGGAGGGTCAACTGACTACTAAATCTTGTCCGGAGCTGGTCCCCTGGTGTACTCCATGCTCTCCTTCGTGATTGGGCTGTCTATTGGGATGCATGTGTCTTTGTCAATCAAGACTCTGAGGTGTAGAAAAGTTAGCTTGGCTTGAGTTGAGGTCTTGTTTGCGAATTTGTACAACTCATAGGGGATTTGCTGGTTAACTTCCACTTTATTGCCCAACATGATGTAGTGGATCATCACCGCTCGCCTCACAGTAACTTCAGAACGGTTGCTAGTAGGGAGTATGGAATGCCCAATGAAGTTCAGCCATCCTCTAGCAACCCGCTTGAGATCCATTCTCCTCAGTTGGTTCGATTGATCTTTCTTGTTAACTATCCATTGATTTCTGTGCAGACATATGTCCTCAAGGACTTGATTTATCCTTGGATTAGCTTGTACTCTTCTATTAAAAGAGTTAGGGTTATCCTTTTATGGGAGTAGTTTGAAAACCTCCCTTATTCTATTCAGATTGAAATACACAGTCTTTTCTTGGACCATGGTACGCCATGTATGGAATCCTTGTCCCTTTTTCTTTTATTTATCTGTCATCCACAGATTTGCATAAAACTCATTGACTCTTACTATTCCAACATTAGTTGCAAGCTTGGCCAGAGTTGTCCAATCTCTCATTCAAATCTGTTCTTGGATTTCTAGGTATTCATCATTTGTTAATTTGAAGTTGACTTCCGGAATCATTGTCTTCTTGCATACTACATTATAGTAGTGTTCTTCATGAAACTTCGAATAGAATCTGTAAGGTTTATAGGCAGTTGTTGGTGGAGCACTTTCTTTCTTATTTCTTAATGTGGATCTTTCACTCCTCGGAGCCATGGATTATGATTAAGTGAAAGAGGAAAGCGTTTTTCACACCAAACTTAAAAGGTTTGCTCATCCCGAGCAACAAAAAAGAGGAAGATGGAAGGGTATGCTAAAGGAGGAAGGGCGTGGAGGGAGAGAGATAATCGAATGTTTAAGTAGAGGGAGGGATGGTGTGGTTTTTGAATTTTAAATTGAAAGGGGGATAGGAGAAGAGAGCTAAATTTAAATGGAAAAGATAATGTTGAAAGATAAGGAAGATATGATTGAAGTTTCTTTTAATTATCAAAGATTTGAAAAAGATAATGTGGAAAAAGAAGATATTCATGAAAAAAGTTTGAAATGAGAAGATATGGATTGAAAAGATTTGACATGAAAGAGATTTGATTTGGAAAGATAAGATTGGAAAATGAGTTGCTGAAAAAATATCTGGATTACATTGGTTTAATTTTGTGAAATATAAATTAAAATAAAAAGGTATGATTTGGAGATTTGATTGTTGAAAAGATAAGGTTTTGAAAAGATATGGTATGAAAAAGTCAACCCATCCTTCCTCCTTTGCTTCATTCGAACTTTTGCCCGTCCCCCTCCTGGGCGTTCAACGCCCAGGTCTGGCGTTGAACGCTAAGGGTCTCTCTCTCTCTCTCTCTCTCTCTCTCTCTCTCTCTCTCTCTCTCTCTCTCTCTCTCTCTGAGGGAGTTAGGCATGGGCGTTGAACACCCATAGGGGATCAGAAAGTGGCCCTCCTCATCTCCCTATGGGGGCGTTGAACACCTAGCTTTGCTCTAGTTTTGGCGTTCAATGCCAGCAATTGCCCCTCAATGGTCGTTAAACGCCCAGAATACTCCTTCTTCCCAGTTCAAGGCCAATCCTTCTTCCCTGATTGGGCGTTTAATGCCCAACTTCCTCCTTGTTTAGGATGGAGTCGAGTTGTTAGTTACAGAAATGACTGCCTCCATCACTAATCAGTGTCCTTGGGATGCCGAATCTACTGAAGATATATTTTTGGAGGAATTTCATCACCACTCGAGTGTCATTAGTGGGTGATGAGATTACTTCAACCCATTTAGACATATAGTCTACTGCCACAAGGATGTATGTGTTTGAGAATGAGGGTAGAAAAAGGTCCCATGAAATCTATACCCCACACATCAAACACCTCAATTTCTAAGATTTCCTGTTGAGGCATCTCACGATTGTAAGGGAGATTTCTAGCCCGTCGACAACTGTCACAGTTGCGGACAAACTCCCGGGAGTCTTTAAAGAGCGATGGACAGTAGAAGCCACTCTGAAGGACCTTCGTGGCTATTCTCTTGCCTCCAAAATGACCTTCACAATATGAGCCATGACAATTGATGAGCGGATAATTTATACGCTTTTTGGCATTGTTTTTATATAGTTTTTAGTATGATTTAGTTAGTTTCTAGTCTATTTTTATTAGTTTTTAAGAAAAATTCATATTTCTAGACTTTATTATGAGTTTGTGTGTTTTTCTGTGATTTTAGTTATTTTCTGGCTGAAATTGAGGGACCTGAGCAAAAATCTGATTCAGAGGTTGACAAAGGACTACTGATGCTGTTGGATTCTGACCTCCCTGCACTCGAAGTGGATTTTCTGGAGCTACAAAACTCCAAATGGTGCGCTTTCAATTGCATTGGAAAATAGACATCCAGGGCTTTCCAGCAATATCAATAGTCTATACTTTACACGAGTTTTGACAACGTAAAATGGCGTCAAAACGCCAGTTCTCTGCCCTTTTCTGCCGTCAAAACGCCATAACTGGCATAAAAGTTGGAGTTAAATGCCCGAACTCGCACCAAAGCTGATGTTTAACTCCAAGTGACGCCTCTACACATGTAAAGCTCAATGCTCAGCCCAAGCACACACCAAGTGGACCCAGAAGTGGATTTCTGCATCATTTACCTATTTCTGTAAACCCTAGTAGCTAGTTTCATTATAAATAGGACCTTTTACTATTGTATTTTCATCTTCGGATCATAGAGATGTTCTGGATGATATATTTTCATATTTGAGGAGGCTGGCCATTCGGCCATGCCTGGACCTCCAGATCACTTATGTATTTTCAACGGTGGAGTTTCTACACACCATAGATTGAGATGTCGAGCTCTGCTGTTCCTTGAGTATTAATGCAATTACTGCTATTTTCTATTCAATTCAAGCTTATTCTTGTTCTAAGATATTCACTCGCACTTTAACCTGATGAATGTGATGATCCGTGACACTCATCATCATTCTCACCTATGAACGCGTGACTAACAACCACTTCCGTTCTACTTAAGATTGAGCGTGTATCTCTTAGCCTCCATTCCGAAAGATCGGAGTCTTTGTGGTATAAGCTAGAATTATTGGCAGCCATTCCTGAGATCCAGAAAGTCTAAACCATTTCTGTGGTATTCCGAGTAGGATTTGGGAAGGGATGACTGTGACGAGCTTCAAACTCGCGAGTGTTGGGCGTAGTGACAGACGCAAAAGGATCACTGGATTCTATTCCAACATGATCAAGAACCGACAGATGATTAGCTGTGCGGTGATAGCGCATTTGGACCATTTTCACTAAGAGGACGGGAGGTAGCCATTGACGCCGGTGAAACCCAACATACAGCTTGCCATGGAAAGGAGTATGAAGGATTGGATGAATGCAGTAGGAAAGTAGAGATTCAAGAGGGATGATGCATCTCCATACGCTTGTCTAAAATTCCCACCAATGATTTACATAAGTATCTCTATCTTTATTTTATGTTTATTTATCTTTTAATTATGAAAACTCTATCACCCATTTGAATCCGCCTTACTGAGATTTACAAGGTGACCATAGCTTGCTTCAAGCCGACAATCTCCGTGGGATCGACCCTTACTCACGTAAGGTTTATTACTTGGACGACCCAGTGCACGTGCTGGTTAGTTGTGCGAAGTTGTGAAAAAGAGTTGAGATTACAATTGTGCGTACCAAGATGTTGGCACCATTGTGTATCGCAATTTCGTGCACCAAGTTTTTGGCGCCGTTGTCGGGGATTCTTCGAGTTTGGACAACTGACGGTTCATCTTGTTGCTCAGATTAGGTAATTTTCTTTTTGTTTTAACCATTATTTTATTTTCAAAATATTTTCAAAAATCTCTCAAAAATTTCTCTTCTTTTTCGTTTTTCCAAAATTATTTTCGAAAAAAAATTCATAAAATCATAAAAACTCAAAAATATTTCATGGTTCTTGTTTGAATCTAGGGCCAAATTTTAAGTTTTGTGTCGATTGCATGATTTTAATTGTCTTGCAATTTTCGAAACACATGCATTGTGTTCTTGATGATCTTCAAGTCGTTCTTGATGAATTGCCTTGTTTGGTCTTCATGATTTATTGATTTGCACTGCATGATGTTCTACATATACATTCTTGCATTCATATGGCCCAAACATGAGAAAGTTCTAAGTTTGGTGTCCTACATGTTTTCTTTCATTAAGAAAATTGAGTTCTTGATGTTCATCTTGATCTTCAAGATTGTTCTTGGTGTTCATCTTGACGTTCATAATGTTCTTGCATATATCTTGTGATTTGATCCAAGAATTATATGCTTTGACTCATTTTGTTGTTTTTCAAAATTGAAAACATATCTTCTTAAATAAAGGATTTAGCAAAATGAAGATCCAAGAACATAAAGCAGAGGAATTACAGAGAAAAAATCTGGGCGTTCAAAATGCCTAGTAAAGAAGGAAAACTGGCGTTTAAACGCCATCCAAGGTACCTGGCTGGGCGTTTAAACACCCATACTATGCAGCAATTGGGCGTTAAACGCCCAAAACATGCAGCTCCTGGGCACTTAACGCCAGGATGATACAAGGAGAGGAATTTTGTTTTCAAATCAAATCTTGTTCAAATCTTCATATTTTTTTTAAAATCAAATATTTTTCAAATCAAATATTTTCAATCGTATCTTTTTCAAAGTCGTATCTTTTCAAATATATCTTTTTCAAAGATCAAATCTTTTTAATTTCCTTTTCAAATCTTTTTCAAAATAAATTTCAATCATATCTTTTGAAATATATCTTTTTCAAATCATATCTTTTTCAAAATCAATTTCAAAATCTTTTCTAACTTCTTATCTTCTCAAAATTGATTTTCAAATCTTTTTCAACTAACTAATTGACTTTTTGTTTGTTTTACTATTTCTTATCTTTTTCAAAACCACAACCAATTTTTCAAAAATTTATTTCAAATTTTATTCTTTTTTTTCGAAAATTCTCCCCCCTCTCTTATCTTTTTCTATTTAAACACTAAACATTCCTCCTCCATTATCAATTTGAACTCCATCTCTCTTTGTGTGTTCAAAGTTCTTCCTTACCTACCTCTTCCTTCCATTCTTGTTTTCCTCTGACACCTCAAAGAATCTCTATACTGTGACATAGAGGATTCCATCTTTTTTTTTGTTTTCTTCTCTTTCATATGAGCAGGAACAAAGATAAAGGCATACTTGTTGAAGCTGATCCTGAACCTGAAAGGACTCTGAAGAGGAAGCTAAGAGCAGCTAAAGCACAAAACTCTGAAGAGGACCTAACTAAAATTTTTGAAAAGGAAGCAGCAAAAGAAACAATTATGGCCGAACCAAACAACAATGCAAGGAAGATGCTTGGTGATTTTACTACACCAACTTCCAACTTTTATGGAAGAAGAATCTCAATCCCTGCCATAGGGGCAAACAATTTTGAGCTAAAGCCTCAATTAGTTTCTCTACTACAACAGAACTGCGAGTTTTATGGACTTCCATCAGAAGATCCTTATCAGTTCTTAACTGAGTTCTTGCAGATCTGTGATACTGTTAAGACCAATGGAGTTGATCTTGAGGTCTACAAGCTTATGCTTTTCCCTTTTGCTGTAAGGGACATAGCTAGAACATGGTTGGACTCACAACCTAGAGATAGCCTAGACTCTTTGGATAAGCTGGTCATGGCTTTCTTAGCCAAGTTCTTTCCTCCTCAAAATCTGAGCAAGCTTAGAGTGGATATTCAGACCTTCAGAAAAAAAGATGGTGAATCCCTCTATGAAGCTTGGGAAGATACAAGCAACTAACCAAAAAGTTTCCTTCTGACATGCTTTCAGAATGGACCATATTAGATATATTCTATGATGGTCTGTCTAAATTTTTCAAGATGTCACTGGACCACTCTGTAGGTGGATCCATTCTTCTAGAGAAAACGCCTGTAGAAGCTCATGAACTTATTGAAATGGTTACAAATAACTAGTTCATGTACACCTCTGAGAGGAATCCTGTGAGTAATGGGACGCCTCAAAAGAGAGGAGTTCTTAAAATTGATGCTCTGAATGCCATACTGGCTCAGAATAAAACATTGACCCAACAAGTCAATATGATCTCTCAGAATCTGAATGGATTACAAAAGGCATGGAACAGTACTAAAGAAGCATCTTCTAAAGAAGAAGCTTATGATCCTGAGAACCCTGCAATGGCAGAGGTGAATTACATGGGTGAAGCCTTTGGCAACACCTATAATCCTTCATGGAAAAATCATCCAAATTTTTCATGGAAGGATCAACAGAAGCAAGGCTTCAATAATAACAATAGTGGAAGAAACAGGTTCAGCAATAGCAAACCTTTCCCATCATCATCTCAGCAACAGACAGAGCATTCTGAGCAGAATCCTTCTAGCTTAGCAAACATAGTTTCTGATCTATCTAAGGCCACTCTTAGTTTTATGACTAAAACAAGATCCTCCATTACAAATTTGGAGCCACAAGTGGGCCAGCTGAGTAAAAGGGTTACTGAAACTCCTCCTAGCACTCTCCCAAGCAATACAGAAGAGAATCCCAAAGGAAAGTGCAAGGCCATTGATATAATCATCATGGCCGAAACCTTAGAGAAGGAGGAGGATGTGAATCCCAATTAGGAAGACCTCAGGGAACGTCTAATGGTCAGTAAGGAATATCTTAATGAGGAACCAAAGGAATCTGAGGCTCATACAGAGACCATAGAGATTCCCTTGGACCTCCTTTTACCATTCATGAGCTCTAACGACTATTCATCTTCTGAAAAGGATGAAGACATTGTTGAAGGGCAAGTTGCCCAATATTTAAGAGTAATCATGAAGCTGAATGCCAAGCTGTTTGGTAATGAGACTTGGGAGGAAGAGCCTCCCTTGCTCACCAATGAACCGAATACATTAGTTTAGCAAAATTTACCTCAAAAGAAATAGGATCCTGGTAAATTCTTAATACCCTGTACCATAGGCACCATGACCTTTGAAAAAGCTCTGTGTGACCTGGGGTTAGGGATAAACATGATGCCACTCTCTGTAATGGAGAAACTAAGAATCTATGAGGTACATGCTGCCAAATTCTCGTTGGAGATGGCAGATAAATCTATGAAAAAGTCTTATGGACTAGTAGAGGACGTGCTAGTTAAGGTTGAAGGCCTTTACTTCCCTACTGATTTCATAATCCTAGACACTAGGAGGGATGATTATGAATCCATCATCCTTGGAAGACCCTTCCTAGCCACAGCAAGAGCTGTAATTGATGTTGATAGAAGAGAGTTGATCCTTCATGTGAATGAAGAATGCCTTGTAGTAAAGACTCAAGGTTCTCCATCTATAACCATGGAGAGTAAGCATGAAGAGCTTCTCCTAATACAGAGTCAAACAGAGTCCCCACATTCAAACTCTAAGTTTGGTGTTGGGAGGCCACAGCCAAACTATAAGTTTGGTGTTGAGAGATCTCAACCATACTCTGATCATCTGTGAGGCTCCATGAGAGCTTACTGTCAAGCTATTGACATTAAAGAAGCGCTTATTGGGAGGCAACCCAATTTTATTTTAATTTTATCTATGTTATTTTCTTTTAGGTTGATGGTCATGTGAAATCACAATGTCAATTACAAAAATAAAGAAAAAAAATCAAAAACAGCATTGAAAATAGCACACCCTGAAGGAAGGAATTACTGGCGTTTAAATGCCAGTAAGGGCAGCAAAATGGGCGTTTAAATGTCCAATCTGGCACCTTTCTGGGCGTTTAAACGCCAGAATAGGGCACCAGACTTGCGTTTAAACACCAGAACAGAGTAACAAACTAGCATTTAGACACCAGAACAGGAAGGAAAGCTGGCGTTTAAATGCCAGAACAGGGCAGCAAACTGGCGTTTAAATGCCAAAATTGCACGCCAAGGCGTTTTGAACACCCAATTGGAGCAGGGAAGAGAATTTCTTGACGCTGCAGGATCTGCGGACCCCACAGGATCCCCACCAACCTCAACTCACTCTCTCTCCTTGGCCGAACCCTATACACCGTCCATTTCCTCCATTTTCTTCTTCTTCTACATCTTTCTTTCTTATTTTACTCGAGGACGAGCAAGTATTTTAAGTTTGGTGTGGTAAAAGCATTGCTTCTTATTTTTCCATAACCATTTATGGCACCTAAGGCTGGAGAAACCTCTAGAAAGAGGAAAGGGAAGGCAAAAGCTTCCACCTCCGAGTCATGGGAGATGGAGAGATTCATCTCACAGGTCCATAGCTCAGTAGTAGAGCATTTGACTGTACATCAAGAGAGCCCACTCATGGACCTCAACAAGAGCATGAGGAAGATCCTCATCAAGAAATCCCTGAGATTCCTCAATGGATACAATTTCGTCCACACAATTATTGGGAGCAACTCAACACTTCTTTGGAAAGCTTGAGTTACAACATGGACCAATTAAGGGTGGAACACCAAGAGCACTCCATCATTCTCCATGAGATTAGAGAAGATCAAAGAGCTCTGAGGGAGGAGCAACAAAGGCAAGGAAGAGACATAGAGGAGCTCAAAAGCACCATTGGTTCTTCAAGAGGAGGAAGACGCCACCCTCACTAAGGTGGACTCATTCCTTAATCTCCTTGTCTATTTATTTTTCTATTTTTTTGACTTTATGCTGTATGGTCTGTCTATGTTTGTGTCTTCACTACATGATTATTAGTGTCTAGTGTCTATGTCTTAAAGCTGTGAATAACTTCATGAATCCTTCACCTCTCTTAAAATAAAAAATTTTCTTATTTACAAAAGAACAAGAAGTACTTGGATTTCAAATTTTATCTTGAAACTAGTTTAATTATTTTGATGCGGTGGCAATACTTTTTGTTCTCTGAATGAATGCTTGAACAGTGCATATTTTTTATAGTGAAGTTTATGAATGCTAAAATTGTTGGCTCTTGAAAGAATGATGAAAAAAGAGAAATGTTATTGATAATCTGAAAAATCATGAAATTGATTCTTGAAGCAAGAAAAAGCAGTGAAAAAAATGGCAAACAAAAGAGAAAGAAAGAAAAAGAAAAAGCAAGCAGAAAAAGCCAATAGCCCTTAAAACCAAAAGGCAAGTATAAAAAGAATGCAAGGCTTTGAGCATCAATGGATAGGAGGGCTAAAGGAATAAAATCCAGGCCTAAGCGGCTAAATCAAGCTGTCCCTAACCATGTGCTTGTGGCATGCAGGTCCAAGTGAAAAACTTGAGACTGAGTGATTAAAGTCGTGATCCAAAGCAAAAGAGTGTGCTTAAGAACTCTGGACACCTCTAACTGGGGGACTTTAGCAAAGCTGAGTCACAATCTGAAAAGGTTCACCCAGTTATGTGTCTGTGGCATTTATGTATCCGGTGGTAATACTGGAAAACAAAGTGCTTAGGGTCACGGCCAAGACTCATAAGGTAGCTGTGTTCAAGAATCAACACACTGAACTAGGAGCATCAATAACACTATCTAAAATTCTAAGTTCCTATAGATGCCAATCATTCTGAATTTCAAAGGATAAAGTGAGATGCCAAAACTGTTTAGAAGCAAAAAGCTACAAGCCCCGCTCATCTAATTAGGACTAAGTTTCATTGATACTGTGAGATTCAATGTATATTCTCTTCTTTTTATCCTATTTTTTTTAAGTTACTTGGGGACAAGCAACAATTTAAGTTTGGTGTTGTGATGAGCGGATAATTTATACGCTTTTTGGCATTATTTTTATATAGTTTTTAGTATGATTTAGTTAGTTTCTAGTCTATTTTTATTAGTTTTTAAGCAAAATTCACATTTTTGGACTTTACTATGAGTTTCTGTGTTTTTCTGTGATTTCAGGTATTTTCTGGCTGAAATTAAGGGACCTGAGCAAAAATCTGATTTAGAGGCTGACAAAGGACTGCTGATGTTGTTGGATTCTGACCTCCCTGCACTCGAGGTAGATTTTTTGGAGCTATAGAACCTTAAATGACGCGCTCTTAATTGCATTGGAAATTAGACATCCAGGGATTTCCAGCAATGTATAATAGTCCATACTTTGCATGAGTTTTGATGCCGTAAAATGGCGTCAAAACGCCAGCTCTCTGCCCTTTTCTGGCGTCAAAACGCCAGAACTGGCATAAAAGTTGGAGTTAAACACCCAAACTCGCACCAAAGCTAATGTTTAACTCCAAGTAAAGCCTCTACACGTGTAAAGCTCAATGCTCAGCCCAAGCACACACCAAGTGGGCCCAAAAGTGGATTTCTGCATCATTTACCTAATTCTGTAAATCTTAGTAGCTAGTTTCATTATAAATAGGACCTTTTACTATTGTATTTTCATATTTGGATAATAGAGACATTCTGGATGATATATTTTCAAATTTGGGGAGGCTGGCCATTCGGCCATGCCAGGACCTCCAGATCACTTATGTATTTTCAACAGTGGAGTTTCTACACACCATAGATTAAGGTGTGGAGCTCTGCTGTTCCTCGAGTATTAATGCAATTACTACTATTTTCTATTCAATTCAAGCTTATTCTTGTTCTAAGATATTCACTCGCACTTCAACCTGATGAATGTGATGATCCGTGACACTCATCATTATTCTCACATATGAACGCATGACTAACAACCACTTTCGTTCTACTTAAGATTGATGGTGTATCTCTTAGCCTCCATTCCGAAAGATGGGAGTCTTCATGGTATAAGCTAGAATTATTGGCGGCCATTCCAAAGATTCGGAAAGTCTAAACCTTGTCTGTGGTATTCAGAGTAGGATATGGGAAGGGATGACTGTGACGAGATTCAAACTCCCAAGTGTTGGGCGTAGTGACAGACGCAAAAGGATCACTGGATTCTATTCCAACATGATCGAGAACCGACAGATGATTAGCCATGCAGTGACAGCGCATTTGGACTATTTTCACTGAGATGACGGGAGGTAGCCATTGACGTCGGTGAAACCCAACATACAGCTTGCCATGGAAAGGAGTATGTTGGATGAATGCAGTAGGAAAGCAGAGATTCAAGAGGGATGAAGCATCTCCATACGCTTATCTGAAATTCCCACCAATGATTTACATAAGTATTTCTATCTTTATTTTCTGTTTATTTATCTTTTAATTATGAAAACTCTATCACCCATTTAAATCCGCCTGTCTGAGATTTTCAAGCCGACAATCTCCGTGGGATTGACCCTTACTCACGTAAGGTTTATTACTTGGACGACTCAGTGTACTTGCTGGTTAGTTGTGCGAAGTAGTGAAAAAGAGTTGAGATTACAATTGTGCGTACCAAGTTATTGGCGCCATTGTGTATCACAATTTCGTGCACTAGTGATGAGCGGATATTTTGTACGCTTTTTGGGGGTAATTTCATGTAGATTTTAGCATGTTTTAGTTAGTTTTTAGTAGAATAATATTAGTTTTTAGGCAAAAATCATATTTCTGGACTTTACTATGAGTTTGTGTGTTTTTCTGTGATTTCAGGTATTTTCTGACTGAAATTGAGGGAGCTGAGCAAAAATCTGACTTAGGCTGAAAAAGGACTGCTGATGCTGTTGGATCCTGACCTCCCTGCACTCGAAATGGATTTTCTGGAGCTACAGGAGTCCAATTGGCGCGCTCTCAACGGCGTTGGAAAGTAGACGACGTAACTTGGCGTTAAACGCCAAGTTCATGCTGCTGTCTGGAGTTAAACGCCAGAAAAACGTCATTATCCGGAGTTGAACGCCCAAAACACATCATAACTTGGAGTTCAACTCCAAGAAA
>NC_029781.3:38526145-38527259 GCF_000817695.3 Arachis duranensis
GTCAAGGTTGGGCCATTTGCCTTTCCTACTGACTTTGTGGTGCTGGAAATGGAGGAGCACAAGAGTGCAACTCTCATTCTAGGAAGACCTTTCCTAGCAACTGGCCGAACCCTCATTGATGTCCAAAAAGGGGAAGTGACCTTGAGAGTTAATGAGGAGGAGTTCAGGCTGAATGTTGTTAAAGCCATGCAACATCCAGACACCCCAAATGACTGCATGAGTGTTGATATTATTGACTCTCTGGTAAGAGAGGTCAATATGGCTGAGAGTCTCGAATCAGAGCTAGAGGAATTTAGACTCAATGCTTTCGAAAATGCAAAGATTTACAAAGAGAAAGTGAAAAGATGGCATGATAAGAAATTGTCATCCAGAGTCTTTGATCCGGGGCAGAAAGTTCTGCTATTCAATTCTAGGCTCAGATTATTCCCTGGGAAATTAAAATCCCGGTGGAGAAGTCCATATGTCATTACAAACGTATCACCATATGGATACATAGAGCTTCAGGATAATGACTCTAACAAAAAGTTCATTGTCAATGGACAGAGAATTAAACATTATCTAGTTCATTGTTAATGGACAAAGAGTCAAACATTATCTTGAAGGCAATTTTGAGCAAGAATGCTCAAAACTGAGACTTGATTAAAACTCAGTCCAGCTAATGACATTAAAGAAGCGCTTGCTGGGAGGCAACCCAGCTACTCACAAAATATAATTTTATTTGATCTAGTTTTACAGGTAGATGCTAGAGTATCTTCAAAAGGTGAAATAGCAATTGATTGAAGTCACAGAGTTACAAGGAAAATTGGAAGCTCACTGGCGTGAAAAAGCCAGTAAGAAACAATTTAGGCGTTGAACGCCCATGAGAAGCACCCACTGGGCGTTTAACGCCAGTAAGGGTAGCATCTGGGCGTTAAACGCCAGAAAGATGCATCAGCTGGGCGTTGAACGCCCAGAAGAAGCAGCATTTGGGCGTTAAACGCCCAAACCATGCAGCAGTTGGGCGTTTAACGCCAGGATGGTGGGGAGGAGGTAAAAATTCGTTTTTCTCCATAATTTTTCTAAATTTTTATGTTTCAATTCATGATTTCTTGCATAAACATGTTTCAAAATGTCA
>NC_029781.3:38529001-38535413 GCF_000817695.3 Arachis duranensis
TAATTGTGAAGAAGGTGATGATCCGTGACACTCATCACCTTCCTCAATCTATGAACGTGTGCCTGACAACCACCTTCGTTCTACATTAGACTGAATGAATGTCTCTTAGATTCCCCAACAGAATCTTCGTGGTATAAGCCGGATTGATGGCAGCATTCATGAGAATCCGGAAAGTCTAAACCTTGTCTGTGGTATTCCGAGTAGGATTCCGGGATTGAATGACTGTGACGTGCTTCAAACTCCTGAGGGCTGGGCGTTAGTGACAGACGCAAAAGAATCAATGGATTCTATTCCAACCTGATTGAGAACCGACAGATGATTAGACGTGCTGTGACAGAGCATTTGGACCATTTTCACTGGGAGGATGGGAAGTAGCCACTGACAATGGTGACACCCTATATAGAGCTTGCCATGGAAGGAACCTGCGTGTGAGAAGAGGATTTCAAGGAAGAGTTGAAGTCAGAGGACAAAGCATCTCCAAAACTCCAACATATTCCCCAGTGCTGCAAATCAAAGTAACATTGTTCCCTCTTTTATCAAATCCAGTAATTTCACTTTTAATCCAAATAACCTTGTTAACATCCTAACTAAGATTAATAAAATAAATATTGATTGCTTCAAACCAATAATCTCTGTGGATTCGACCCTTACTCACGTAAGGTATTACTTGGACGACCCAGTACACTTGCTGGTCAGTTGAACGGATTTGTGAGCTTCTCTAATCAGTTAGTTAAATTAGTTCTCCTTGGCACATGCCAAGGAGCCATTAATTAAAGATCACAATTTCGTCCACCAACTAGCAATGCCATAGGATTTGCTGCATTTCTTTCTCAGACATGCAACGGTGGATTATACCGTCCGAGCACCTTTTGAAAAGATATGGTTTGTCCCACAAGTAGTACTTAGCATCATGGATGAGTTTTCGAATTTGCCGTTTATTGTAATCCTTGGGGATGAACCTTATCACCTTGTAATTTGCAATGTTGGCAAACCAAGGTGCTTTGCGTATTGCAGAGAGTTGTTCATCAGGGAAGGTCTTGAATATCTTTGTAGTGGAACTGGACGTCCTTGCTACAGGTTCAATCTGGGACAAGTGGTCGGCCACCTGATTTTTTGATCCTTTCTTGTCCCTAATCTATATGTCAAATTCTTGTAGGAGTAATATCCATCTTATCAATCTTGGTTTAGAGTCTTGCTTGGAAAGAAGGTACTTGAGAACAGTGTGGTCAGTATAGATAATGTGACCTTAGAGCCTATTAAATAGGATCTTAACTTGTCAATGGCATAGACCACCGCAAGTAGCTCCTTCTCTGTAGTGGTGTAGTTTTTTGTGCGTCATTTAAGACATGATTGGCATAATAAATGACATGTAAGAGTTTATTATGTCTTGGTCCTAGGATTGCGCCAATGGCATAATCACTGGCCTCACACATCAGTTTGAATGGCATGTCCCAGTTAGGTGTGGAGATAACAGGTGCAGAGATAAGCTTCGCCTTCAGAGTTTCAAAAGCATGTAGGCAATCTTTGTCAAAAATAAAAGGAGTGTCAGTGGCTAAGAGATTGCACAAGGGTTTTCAAATTTTGGAGAAATCTTTAAAAATCTCCTGTAGAAACCTGTATATCCCAGGAAACTTCCTATTGCCTTAACATTAGTGGGTTGTGGTAATTGTTCAATTACTATTACCCTAGCCTGATTGACCTCTATTCCCTTGTTCAAAATCCGATGTCGAAGAACAATTCCTTCAGTCGCCATGAAGTGACATTTTTCCCAGTTTAAAACCAAGTTTGTTTTTTGGCATCATTTCAGAACTAAGGCTAGATGGTTAATGTAGGAATCAAAGGAATCACCAAAAATAGAGAAGTCATCCATGAATACTTCAAGGAATTTCTCAACCCCGTCTGAAAAAATTGATAGCATACACCGTTGAAAGGTTGCAGGTGCATTACAAAGGCCGAATGGCATTTTTCTGTAAGCAAACACTTCGTACATGAATGTGAATGTTGTTTTCTCCTGATCCAGAGGGTCTACTGCAATTTGATTGTAGCCTGAATAGCCATCCATGAAGTAGTAGAATGCATACCCAGCCAGTCTCTCCAACATCTGGTCAATGAATGGTAGGGGAAAATGATCCTTTCTTGTGGCGTTATTGAGTCTTCTATAATCAATACACATACGTTATCCTGTAACTGTTATCGTAAGAATCAATTCGTTCTTCTCATTGTGGATCACTGTCATCCCGCCTTTCTTGGGCACGACTTCGACAGGGCTTACCCAGGGGCTATCTGTGATAGGGTAGATAATCCCAACCTCCCATAGTTTTGTGACTTCTTTCTGAACTACTTCCTTCATAGCTGAATTTAGTCACCACTGTGGTTGCACTACTAGTTTAGCATCTTTTTCGAGCCTGATCTTATGCATGCACCGAGTTAGACTACTTTCTTTTAAGTCACTTATGGTCCACCCAAGAGCTATTCTATGGGCCTTCAGCACTTGAATCAGTGCTTGTTCTTCTTGCGGCTCTAGAGCAGAGCTTATGATCATTGGATAAGTGTCGCTATCTCCTAGAAACACGTATTTCAAGGATGATGGTAGTGGTTTGAGCTTCAGTTTGGGTGATCTATCTTCCACTTTAGGAGCTTTTAACGATTCCTCCTGTTCTCTTGGTGTCTCTATGTCAAACGTGTCATCCCCAAGGATGTCATCCAGCTCCTTCTCGAGTCTCTCAATCGCATGAACCTCTTCCACCAAGGGGTCGATGATATCAATCCTCATACATTCTTCTTGGGTATCAGGGTACTGCATGGCCTTGACAGCATTCAGTACGAATTTATCCTCATTGACTCTCAGTGTTAGTTCCCTTTTTTGCATATCAATAAGGGTCCTTCCTGTAGCCAGAAAGGGTCTCCCTAGAATAATGGATACATTCTTGGGTTCTTCCATATTCAACACCACGAAGTCTATGGGAAACGCAAAGGGTCCAACCCTTACAATCATGTCTTCAACTACTCTTGATGGAAACTTGATGGAGCCATCAGCAAGTTGAAGGCAGATATGAGTAGGCTTGACTTCTTAGATCCCAAGTATCCTTAGTAGTGATGAAGGCATCAGATTGATACTTGCTCCAAGATCACATAGGGATTTTCTCGTGCAACCGTCTTTGAGAGTACAGGGTATCACAAAGCTTCCAGGGTTTTGAAGTTTCTCTAGTAAGGTCCTCTGGATGACTGCATTCTATTCTTCAGCAAGGAAGATTGTCTCTACCTCCCTCCAATCCTTCTTATGGCTTAATATGTCTTTCATAAACTTGGCATAGGAGGGTATTTCTTCAAGGGCTTCTGCGAATGGGATCTTGATCTCCAATGTCTTGAGGTAATCTATAAACCTAGCAAATTGCTTATCCTTTTCTGCTTGATGGAGTTTTTGAGGATATGCCATCCGTGTCCTGCACTTGATGCGTGAGCATCATTCCTATCTTTTCCTAGTGAATTTGCATTTGAATTTACTAAGTTTAATCAAGATTTAAGTACTTTTAAGCCACTAAGAATGCTACTTTGAGTTCTGTGTAATTTGATTTATTTCAGATAGCATTCGGATGGATTTGAACGCGTTTGTGTAGAAAAAAAGGAAGAAAGTAGATGATGTTGTCAACCCTGACCTCCTTGCACTCAAATGAACATAACTTGAGTTATAGAGGTCCAATTGACACGCTTTTAATAACATTGAAAAGCTAACTTCTACAGCTTTGCAGCGATATATAATAGTTTATAGTTTTTTTCTTGAATCACTACCTTAGTGGCGCAAAACTTGAGATTTTCCAAGTTTGGCGCCACACTCACCTAGCTCTAAGATTTCATGGTGTTGAAGTGAATTCAAACTTGGAATTTTCCAAGTTTGGCTTCATGATAACCATTAATCCAAGATTTGCATACCAGAATGGTAGCGCCACCCTTAGTGAATTTCGTGGTCCCCATTCGTCCAAGGAACTAGTGCAAAGATTTTATTTATTTTTGATTAAAACTTTATTTTATTTGCAAATAAAAAAAGATATTATTTAGTTTTAGGAAAGATATTTTACATTAATTAGGATTAGATATAAAAAGGGACAAGTTTCAGCCCTTTGGGCATACTTCTCTTCTCTCTTACCTCATTCCACACTTTACAGTTTTTCAGAACCCTAGTTTTTTCTCTGAGCCATGAGCAACTAGACCTCCATTGTTAAGGTTAGGAGCTCTGTGTATTGTATGGAATGATACTATTATTATTCTATTCTAATTCATGTATTGATTTCAATTTCAATAATTTGTTCTCGTTCTTCATGTTATGAATTTGGGTGGAACGGAAGTCTGACCCTTATTCTAATTGAGTTCTTGTAAACCTTAGAAAAGAAATTTACATGAACAACAGCTTGAAAACAAATTCTCCTAAATCACTAATTATCTGGACTTAACAGGATATGTGAAATATAATCCTCTTATATTTGGATAATTAGGGTTTATATGGCACATAAACTAGTTTTGAACTTAACCCTCTAATCGGAATCAAGTGACCAAGGAATTTGTGGTTGATAAAGGTTAGAGGGGACTAAAAACATCTAAGGAATTAGGGTTTAGTCACATATAGTTTTCCATGAATTGAATCTTGCATGATTAAAGTAGATGGTATGAAAAGTTAAACCGAAAAATAAACATTTCTAAAACCTTAACTGTTTTACTCATGTATTTCACAACCCATTTACTGCTTGTTTTCTTATTTCCTGAATCTACTGTTTAATGAAATTGAGACACAAACACTCTTTTCTGGTTGTATAACTAAGTAAATCACTCAATCATTGTTGTTTAGTCCATCAATCCTCGTGGGATCGACCCTCATTCACTTGAGGTACTACTTGGTACGACCCGGTGTACTTGCCAGTTAGTTTGTGGATTCCAAATTCTGCACCAAGTTTTTGGCGCCGTTACCGGGGATTGACTGTGATTGACAACTACCAGTTGTTTGATTGCTTAGATTAGGTGTTTTTGCTTTAGTTTTGCTTGATTTATTTCTATAAATTTTTGAATTTAACCTAGTTTATTTTTTCTTAATTTTTGAAATTAAGTTTGGTGTTGCCTCTGTTATTTGATTACTTAGATTAGATAATTTTTCTTTTTCAATTAGTTTTCTTTTATTTGTAAATTCTATTTTTATTTTCCTTTTCTTTTCCCTTTAGTTTCGTCCCCCTCCCCTGTTTTGCTTTTTTCCTTTCTATTTTATTATTTAGTTTTAATTTTAATTTTCCTTAAAACAAAAAACTAAAAGTTTCATTCTTCAATTTTTATTTTTTTAATTTTCATTTTTTCAATAATTCAATTTATTCTCTTTATTTTATTTTTCTTTTATTTTTGTTTTCCTTTATATTTTATTTTATTTTCATTTTTTTATTTTTATTTTTCTTTATTTTATTTCTTTTGAAAAAATATATATTATAAAAAAATGACAATAAAATTCTTTCTGTTCTTTTCTCTTTATTTTTCTGTTTACCACATTGTGCGTTTAATTTTGTTTTGTGTTTTGTGCTAAGAAAAAAATAATGGAGAGAGATCACATGGGGTACTACTCACACTCAATGAGTGATTTATATTATCGTAGAGGGAGGAAGTACCCGAATTTTGATTGGAAAAGTCAAGGCCAAAGAAACTTCAGTGCACCATGTTCCATCTATCAAAAACCACCATCTCCATATTCATACCAAGAACCACCACCTCTCTATCCATATCAAGAACCATCATCTTTCTACTCATATCAAGAGTCATCGTCTCCCTATTCATACTGGTGCACGAAATTGTGATCAATACTTTTCACAAATCAAATAATCCCCGGTAATGAATCCAAAAACTTGGTGTTCAATACCATGGCATAAACACAACTTCGCACAACTAACCAGCAAGTGTACTGGGTCGTCCAAGTAATAAACCTTACGCGAGTAAGGGTCGATCCCACAGAGATTGTTGGTATGAAGCAAGCTATGGTCACCTTGTAAATCTTAGTCAGGCAAACTCAAATGGGTATGGTGATAAACGCATAAAACATAAAGATAAAGATAGAGATACTTATGTATTTCATTGGTAGGAATTTCAGATAAGCGTATGAAGATGCCTTCCCTTCCGTCTCTCTGCTTTCCTACTGTCTTCATCCAATCCTTCTTACTCCTTTCCATGGCAAGCTTAAGCAAGGGTTTCACCGTTGTCAGTGGCTACCTCCCATCTTCTCAGTGGAAATGTTCAACGCACCCTGTCACGGCACAGCTATCCATCTGTCGGTTCTCGATCAGGCCGGAATAGAATCCAGTGATTCTTTTCCGACTGTCACTAACGCCCCGCCCTCAGGAGTTTGAAGCACGTCACACTCATTCAATCATTGAATCCTACTCAGAAT
>NC_029781.3:38535693-38538775 GCF_000817695.3 Arachis duranensis
TTGGGCTGAGCATTGAAGCATTTTCGTGTAGAGACTCTTCTTGGAGTTAAACGCTAGCTTTGGTGCCAGTTTGGGCGTTTAACTCCCATTCTTGTGCCAGTTCCGGCATTTAACGCTGGGAATTCTGAGGGTGACTTTGAACGCCGGTTTGAGCCATCAAATCTTGGGCAAAGTATGAACTATCATATATTACTGGAAAGCCCAGGATGTCTACTTTCCAACGCCATTGAGAGTGCGCCAATTGGGCTTTTGTAGCTCCAGAAAATCCGCTTCGAGTGCAGGGAGGTCAGAATCCAATAGCATCTGCAGTCCTTTTTAGTCTCTGAATCAGATTTTTGCTCAGGTCCCTCAATTTCAGCCAGAAAATACCTGAAATCACAGAAAAACACACAAACTCATAGTAAAGTCCAGAAAAGTGAATTTTAACTAAAAACTAATAAAAATATACTAAAAACTAACTAGATCATACTAAAAACATACTAAAAACAATGCCAAAAAGCGTACAAATTGTCCGCTCATCACTTTTCTTCCCAACACACATATGACGCGGACACGTCATCGACGCTGTCACGTCACGTGCTCTCTTGTTTTTTTTTTTCATGCAGTCTACAGAATGCAAAATGTAATGAATGTTATGCACAATTCCAGGTTCAATTTGAATTCAAAAACAGACTAAAATGGAAAAAGAACGATCATACCATGGTGGGTTGTCTCCCACCTAGCACTTTTAGTTAAAGTCCTTAAGTTGGACTTTTGATGACCTTCCTGCTATGGTGGCTTGTGCTTGAATTCGTCCAGAAATCTCCACGAGTGTTTGGAATGCCAGCATCCTCCGGGGTCCCAAACAAGGCACGTGAAGCCTTTGAGCAGTTTCAAACAGGTTTCCAGGCTCCTGGGGTGTTGGATATCAGAAGAGATTCCAGGATCCCAAACTTTGCTTTTACACCCGTTTTTATCTTGACCTGCATTTTTCCAGCCGGGTGGTGAGTAGTCTTAATTCTCACTGCAGTGACCAAACAGCTTCCGAGATCCTTTTAATTGAGCTTGACATCAATCCTTGCACCTCATATTGAAGTGTGAAACCTCATTGAATCTTGCATACCAGCTCTGAGTGCAAGTCATTTCCCTTTTGCTCTTAAAGCCGCAAAGAGCTTAAGCTGGCCATTTGTTTCAAGTAAACCATATTCAAGTGGAAAATTGAAGATAACGGTCAAGGATTTTACCCACTTGAAGTTTGTGTTGGGTGGTAATGGCCTTGGGATCAATGTTTCCAGTGGTCCTGCAAGCTCTACTCCCTTGTAGTCTTCTATGAATTCCTCCACTTCTTTGCAAATTTCTTCCATTTCAACCATGTCTTGATCAAAGTTATCGATATCTTCCTCATCACTTGAGTCATAATTGGGAGGTTGAGAAAAGTCTACCTCTGCATCATCTTCGTATTTACTTGGGGAAGATTCTTCTATCTCAAGGATTTCACTTATGGATGCAAGTTCAATACTAAGAGAACTTGACTTGTGATCATCATCATCAAGGAAACATGCGTCTTGAGTAATTCCGTCCAGTTCTTCATAAGATACCTGCTTTGGGGGTTATGCACTATCCTCCTTAGCATCAATTGTAGCGTCCTTGATGGAATTCTCCACAACTCTGGATTCCTGTGGAGGTTCGGCATCTCCTAAAACTTCGACCAACTCTTCTTCTTCTATAATGACAACTTCCTCTACTTGTTCTAGTACGAAGTTATGCTCTATACTGTCCACTGGAGTTTCTACTATCTCCTTCATGCTACGTTCTTCATTAGATTTCCCACATGAAGCTATGGGAGTTTGCTGAGTGTCCTAACATCTGGAAGATAATTGATTTATTGCTTGCTCCAGTTGATGAAGGGTTGCATGAAATTGGTCTATTGATTTTTTGAAGCGAACCTGTGATTTCTGGCTTGATGGATATGGACATGGTGCATACGGGAGTGGTGTTTCTTGGGAGTAATTGGATTGGTGTTGGGGTGGATAAGGATCATATGGTGGTGAATGGTGGAAAGAAGCTTGTGAGTGTGGTGGTTCGAAGCTATGTCGAGAGGATGGTTTCTGAGCATAGGGTGGGGCTTGTTGGTAGCTACAAGGGGGTCCACCATATCTATCAGCTTGGCAGGTATTGTAGAATGGGCTCTGTCCATGATATCTTGGAGGGTGTTGTTGCCTCAAGGGTTGATCATATCCTCTTGGCTCCATCCATCTTTGATTACTTAGACCGTGATGCATATTCCTGTTATAGCTTCCATTCCTTCCAACAAAATTAGAACAAAACTCAAAGCGAGAGGGGTTAGAATTCATAGTAGCTATCAGAAATAAGGAGGGAAAACAAAAACAAATAAACAAGTAAAAGAAAAATATTTACAATACCTAATAATAAGGCATACGTTTTCATTTCCCTAGCAACGGCGCTATTTTGAAGAACTGAAGATTGATGATTTAGAAGTTATAATAAATTCTCGTTGCAAGTATAGTTTCTAAAAAAAGCAATCAACCTTTCTTACAAATATTTGTTTGTCACAAGTAACAAACCCAATAAAATTTATAAACCGAAGTATTCAAACCTCGGGCCGTCCTCTCAAGGAATTACAGGGAAGTATGAATTATTATTGGTTATGCAAAACAGTGTTTTTGGGTTTTAAAAAGTTTTGAACAATAGGGGTTTTGAACAAGAGAGATAGATTGCAGAAATTAATAAATTAATAATTAAAGAACTCTTGGCAAGGTATGAAAACTGGAAGTTCTATCCTAGTTATCGTTATCAATGGTGATGACAATTATACTTTTTCTCCCACTAAGTTAACCTCTAACTATGAAGGTCAGTTAAGTGGACAAATTAATTTAATACCTAAAGTCCTAGTCAACTCCTTAAGGAAAGACTAAAGTTATATGAATCTAAATTAATCAGCAAGAATAATAATTATCAATCATGATGAGTTTGATAACTCAAGAGTTACCAATTAATCAACCAAGGCCAATAGTAAATAATCTAAATTAAAAATAAGAAAAAGCAATCATGAGTCTGAAATACCTCAAATTATATTTAAATA
>NC_029781.3:38538882-38546757 GCF_000817695.3 Arachis duranensis
CTAATCCTAAAACCTAAGAGAGAGGAGAGAACCTCTCTCTCTAAAAACTACATCTAAAACCTAAAATTGTGAGTAATGATTTGATATGAAGTGATGTCCCGAGTCTCTGCATGTTCTCTGACTTTAATCTGTGTTTCTAGGCAAAAAACTGGCTTGAAATGGGGCCCAGAATCTGTGCCAGCGACTTCTGTAATTGTGTAGATCGTGCACGTCACGCAGCCGCGTCGTCTATACGTTCGTGTCACTCAGCATTTTTCGTACCACGCGTGCGCGTCGTTTATGCGTTCGCGTTGTTCGTGCAGCTTCAAATCCGCGCGGTCGCATCAGGCACGCGAGCGCGTCACTGTGATTTCTTCCATTTTGCGCGGTTGCGTGAGCCATGCGACCGCGTGACTTCTCGCGGGTCATCTCCTCAATTCCTTGTGTTCCTTCCACTATTGCATGCTTCCTCTTCATTCCTTATGTGATTCTTGCCCTATGGAGCCTGAAACACTTAACACACAGATCACGGCATCGAATGGTACAAAGGAAGATAAAAATATACAATTAAAAGGTCTTTAGGAAGCAAGTTATCAATCATAGAATATTTTTAGGAAGGAATTGTAAATACATGCAAATCATATGAATAAGTGGGTGAAGACTTGATAAAATCACACAATTAAATATAATATGAATAATAAAATAGCGGTTTATCAATGCCCAAACTGGCATCCAAGCTAGCATTTAACTCTAGAAAAGGCCTATGCAGGTGGAAAGCTCAATGCTCAGCCCAAGTACACACCAAGTGGGTCCCGGAAGTGGATTTCTGCACTATCTGCACTTAGTTACTTATTTTCTGTAATCCTTAGTAACTAGTCTGACAACAGAGAATTCGAATTCGTGATATTAGAAACTTCGTGGTAGAGGGTAGAACAAATTGGCAGCATTCCCGAGATCCAAAAGGTCTAAACCTTGCCTGTAGTATTCTGAGTAGGATATGGGACAAGATGACTATGATAAGCTTTGAACTCACGAATGTTAGGCGCAGTGATAGTGTACAAAAGTATAGAGAGATCCTATTCCGACACAAGTGAGAACCGACAGTTGATTAGCCGTACAGAAACCGTACCTGGACCATTTTCTCTGAGAGGACGGATGGTAGCCATTGACAACGGTGATCCACCAACATTCAACTTGCCATGAAAGGGAGCACGCATGATTGGATGAAGACAATAGGAAAGCAGAGGTTCAGAAGCAACAAAGCATCTCCAAACACTTATTTAAAATTCCCAGCAATGAATTACATAAGTATCTTTATTTTAATTTATGTTTTATTTATCTTTCAATTATCAAAACTCATAACCAATTGAACTCGCCTGACTAAGATTTACAGGATGACCATAGCTGGCTTCAAGCTGGCAATCTCTGTGGGATCGACCCTTACTCGCGTAAGGTTTTATTACTTGGACGACCCAGTGCACTTGCTGGTTAGTTGTACCGGAGTTGTGAAAAGTGTGATCATAATTTTGTGCACCATCTACTCCCTCGGCTCATACTGTGTCAGAAATCTGTAGGAAGTTTGCAAGGAATTCCATGGGTTCTTCTTGTGGAAGTCCTTGGAACTGCTAGTTTGGGTATTATAGGGTAATTAGTTGTGGGTTGAGCTCAAAATTGGCTGCTCTAATAGGTGGTACGCAAATACTTCTTCCATAGAAGTCAGGAGTGGGGGCGATATAAGACCCCAGAGTTCTTCTTGGTTGTGCACTCTCAAGTGGATCCGTAATAAATTTTTCCTGTTCCTGCTTGCACAAACAAGAAGTAGCGCAAGAAAATATGGGGGGCCTCTATGTCAAAAGATAGAGAGCTCCCAGTGAGATGTCCTAAAGAGACATGAAATAAATTAAAGTAATATTGCTAATAATAAGGACGAAAAATTCGAGATAGAAATAGATGAATTAATCTAAAATTTTTGAATTTTAAGTCTTAAAAAGGAAAGGAGTTTCAAAATATTTTTGAAATTCAAAAAGGAAACAAATTAAAGGAACACCAAACTCGAAGATTTTGAAATCAATTATTATAAATTTCGAAAAACAGAAAGAGAAACACTAAAAGACACCAAACTTAAAAATTTTAAAATCAAACAAAGAAAAATATAAAGAAAATTTCGAACATCAAGAAAGAAAAGCAAGAACAATTTTCGAAGATTCAAGAAAAGAAACAAAAATCACAGGACACAAAACTTAAAAATTGACACAAGGCTCAAACAAAAGAAAAGATGAGAATATTTTTGAAAAATTTTGAAAAAGAAAATAAGAAGCACAAGTAAAAGAAAAACAGTAAAAAGTACGTGATCTAAGGATCAAGAGAACCGTTAGTTTGTCAATCTCAAACAATCCCCAGCAACGGCGCCAAAAGCTTGGTGCGGGAAAATCAAATTTCCCACAACTTAACCTGCAAGTGCACCAAGTCATCCAAGTAATACCTCAGGTGAGTGAGGGTCGAATCCCACGAGGATTATTGGATTGAGCAAGCTCTGGTTATCCTGCAGATCTTAGTAAGGCGAATAGAAAGTTGATTGTTATTATTATAGGTGCAAAGACAAAACAATAATGAAAGCAATAAAGAATTGACGTAGAACAATAGTGAGAAAATAGTTAAGGCCTCGAAGATGCTTGTTCTTCTAGATTAAAAATGAGCGATTCATTCAATGACAAGGCTGTAAGTGATTAAGCCGGGGGTAGTGGTCATTAATCTCCTCTTGTCCAAACCAAACACCGAAACAGGTCAGTCAATCTGGATGAGGGTAAAGCTCACGCAATTCAATCTCTGATGATCATACTCAAAACATCACAGACAAGGTTGGATCTTCCGGATCAGAGAATGAAGCTCTATGATTCTAGCCTTAACGCCACAGGGACCTCAATTACCCATGACTAACGAGATTTAATGTCACGTATCCCAATTAGCCCAAATTGCTTGTTGGAACTTGTGAAGTACTCTCAAGCTGTAGCTCAATACTATCTGGGTTAGGACTTGTTAGAACTCATGTAGAATAAGGGGTCATACTTTCATTCCACCCCAAATTTATAAAGATGAAGAATGGCAATACATCATAGAACAGAATCAAACATGTATTAAAGTAGAAAAGTAATGATATTAATCCATAGGAATGAGCAGAGCTCTTATCCTTAACCTAAGAGGTTTAGCAGCTCGTATTTTACAGAAGATAAAGTGGAAATAAGTTCTGAGAGGCTGCAGGTCCTAAACATGAGTGATCTTCACCTATATATACTAATCTAATAATTAAAAATTACAAAAATGAAATAAACTAAGCAGAATGGTGCGAAAATCCACTTCTAGGCCAACTTGGTGAGTGTTTGGGTTGAGCTGGCGTTTAGCTTGGAAAAGTGGGCATTCAGTGTCCACGCTGCTTCCTTGCTCCCTTGGTGGCGTTGAAGGCCAATTTTGTGCGTTCAACGCTGGCCTTGGTCCTTTTGGGGCGTTGAACGCCAGAAAGGGGGTAAGTTGGGCGTTCAATGCCCGTTTAGGGCAGTCCATTCCCAAGAAAAGTCCTGGAAGTTAGCTTTCCAACACCGTTTGGAGCGCTACAATTGGACCTCTGTAGCTCCAAAAATGCTCGTTTGAATGCATGGTGGTTAGGATATGACAACATCTACACTCCTTTCTTTGCCTCTGAATCATACTTTGCCAAAACTTGCCAAATACACCCAAAAATCACCTAAAATCATAAGAAAAACACAAAAGCTCAAAGTAGCATCCAAAATGTGAATTTTGCACTAAAACCTACTAAAACATAATAAAACTTAATAAAATATATTAAAAACACTAAGAAAATAATCCCAAAAAGGGTATAAAATATCCGCTTATCACTTACCCTCTCTCGGCCCCTGGCTGTGCTCTTTTTCTTCTTCTTCTTCTCCTCTTCCGCACTTTTACAATTTTTCTCTGCTAGGATTTTTTCCGCACTGTGAGAAACTAATCCTCTATTGTTAAGGTTTGGAGCTCTATTCACTTTGATAGATTAATAATTATTTGTTCTTCTACTCTTGATTAATATTTTGATTATTGTTTAAGAATTGGTTTCATTCTTCATCCTAAGAATTAGTGATTATTGGGAAATAACTTTAATTCAACTTGAATTCCATTTGAGTCTTCGAAAGGTTATATCATTAGAACTATAGCTTGAAACCAATCTCTCATAATTCCTAATTATCTTGACTTAATGTTGTACTTGACATATAATTGATTATGCTTTTGGGTTTTAAGGGTTGTGTGGCATATTAATCAGAATTAGAATTTCACCCTCTAATGCAATTGAGTGATCAAGGGATTGGCAGTTGGTTGCATTAGAGGAGATTGAATTGCCTATGAATATGAATTTAATCACTTGGGGTTTGCCAAAAACATAATCTTTGCATGCAAGGTAGTTAACATTGAATATTAATTCGGAAATTTAAATATCTCTGACACCTTAACTATCTTTATCATATTATTTTCTTAACCAATTTTTGTTTGCTTTTATTTAATTCTCTATTTTTATGTTATTTGCTATTGAAACCCTAAATTTTGGTTATCTGACTAGAATAATCAATTTACTATTGTTTGCTTAATCCGTTAATCCTCATGGGATTGATACTCACTCACCTGAGTTTATTACTTGGTACGATCTGGTGTACTTACCGGTAAGTTGTGGATTGTAAATTTCACAACAGTCTCGACCCTTACTTCCCTATTTTTCAGTCGAGCTTGCCTCAGTTCCTTTTGAGAAACACGTTCTTAGCTCTCTTGTATGAGCCAAAAGCCTTAGAAGTTAAGGTGTCGAACAAGGAACTGCATCAAGGACAAATAACAACATTTCCTTCCTCTTCTCTTTGCCATAGCAAAAAATCCAACAGGTCATCTCCCACCTTTGGATAAATGGGTCTTTCTATTTTGAACATGTTCAGTTTGAATTGACTACTTTTTCCTATAGGCTCGACAAACGCCATGTTAATCGAGAAAGTCAATTCCTATATTTTTGCAAAGTTTGACGTGACATGGAAAGGATCACAGTTTACTTTCATCTCAACCTTCTTTGCAAACTTTAATCAACCATCATCAATTGCCTTCTGTATCAGGTCTCTAAAACGAACACAATTATCAGTATATTGTCCAAAGGTTTGATGAAATTGTCTACGTTTTATTTCTAATTTCAAAAACAAATGGTATTCTTTTCCCTTCAGGGAGTACAAGTTGTTTGTGTTTTAATAACATACCAAAAATTTGTTCTACTTTTGTCAAGTCAAAAGAATAACTTCTTCCTCCTATCAAAAGAGTTTTGTCTTCAGCTGGATTAAGAGATCGACACACATATGGGGTCCATCTTTTAATTTTGCAGCAAAGGCAGACTCATTGTTCCACTCTCCTTCACTAATACGGTCGACATAATTTATTTTTTTGTTAAGGAAAGGTTTTTTTGCTCAATTCAAGTTTTTTTTATTCAACTTTTCAATTTGTTGAACCTTATCAGCAAACTGAGCCAAGTCAAGGAATTATTGGTTTATTAATTTCTTTCAAATATTGAAGTTGAGACCATCGATGGCCATTTTGACTATTTTAGGTTCAGAAATAGGAGTGAAATATTTGTTTCTCATATTCTTGAATCGGATCAAACAGTCATTGATCCACTTAGATTTTTCCTTCTCATTGTGAATAAATCAGATAAAGTTACTTTCATTTCACCTCTAAAGAATTGATCATAAAAACTCCTTTCGAACAGAACCTAGTTGTGGATTGAGTTATGCTACAAATTTGAAAGCCATGTGAATGCATTCTTTGTCAAAGAAGAGGACAAATATCTCATTTTTAAATATTCATTGCCATGTAACTCACCAATTTCGACTGCATAGAGAGCTATATGCTCGACTGTCGATTTTTCACTCTCACTTGCAAATTTAATGAGAGATTTGGGAGTTTTGACTCCCCTAGGGAGCTTGGCTTGCAAGACATAATCTGAAAAGGGAGAAATGAAACAGGGCTTATTTCTTAGCCCAATATTTAATCCTGCTCGATTCAAAATCTATTCGACAGCTGGGTTATATTCTAACCATAAGCTTGAGCAGCATTATTTTCTCTAGCCTCATTCAAAATTCTATTTAGATTATCTCCTCTATTTAACATTAGGAAAGGATTATTATCCTATATTCCACCTATCATTGGTATAAACGATCGATTGACTGCTGCTGCAATATTATCGGCACGTCGAGCTATTTGCTCTATTCTTGCATTATTATTTTTCATTATAGGATTTAAAATTATAGCCATCTGCTGTGTAAGCATATTGACAAAATCATTATGGCTATCTTCAATTTGTTGTCTAAACACAGCCAAAGATTCGACCGTGTTAGGAGCCATTGTTTTGACAAGAACTTGTCTCGATATATTTTGAAATATGGAGGTACGTCCTCCACTAACTAGCAACCTTACTTGGGTTGCCCCTGTACCTTGTGTTGAAATGACATTTGGTATTACAATATTAGGTTGCAAAGACATGGTTACCGACCCTAAATATGGGAGATTATTCATCACATATTAATAAGCATTGTGATTTGCTATATTAAGGTCATAGTGAGTCGGTATACCCACTGGAAGGTAACTTGGAGGAGGTGTCAAACTATACAAGGGGTTGTTCCTTGTAGTGCTTGTATCTCCTATATATCCCGTGCTGGAACTTTTTACTGGTGGAGCATAATTTGGAGGCATTCTGTATGGAGGCCATACTCCATATGAAGGCCATGTACTGGATACAGTCGACAGAATTTTCTCTGTAGTAACAGGGTTTGTCATTCGATCTAATAGGCCAGCCTCTGCCTCTTAGCCTCCTATGTTTTCACCAGCATCATTATTCGACGTATCCGTCGAAGTAGAGCTCTATCAGTTATTATTAATTTGTCATTGCATAATCACATGCAAAATTTGAGACATTACTTAACCCAGTATTCCACTGTGCGTACTAATTTATTTCACTTGATTTTTGCTATCCTCGATAGGAATTTTCGATAGGGTGTCAAATCAGACTTGTATCAAGATCTCAAGTATTGGAAACAGATATGACTCTTCTGAAAAAGAGTGAGTTTGACTCAGAGATTACTTAGTGTTCGTGTCGAAATGTATGAGATATTTGAATTGTGACAAATAATAAAAAATTGCAATAAAACGGATAAAACTTTCAAATTGAAATTGAAAAAATGCAGAAATGCTTAAAGAACAGAAGTAAAAATAAAATGCATAAAAAAATAACAAAAAAAAACAAATAAATAAAAAAATAAAAAATAAATAAAAGTGGACTTCCAATATTCATATACTCTATTGTGATCACGAACTTACATTATTAAAAAAAAATATGACAGTGATTTATTTGTCAATATTAGAATCTCATTTACAACATAAGAAATTCTGTTTGCGACATTCTTTTTTCGTTTACATAAAACCTCAGTTTATATATATGTATATTTGTTATGTTTTTAAATAATTTAAAGATATTTTTATTGACGAAATTTAAAAATATTTTTGTCAAATCATATTTTGAGTGCATTTTTTTGTAGTTTATTCTTTTAGATTCCTACTATATTGTCCTCTTGTTACGTGTAGGTGAAAGGAAGTGAATTCAATTTACTGGTTTGGAAAAAATACCCTAAGTTTAGACCATGTACGTTGCTAATAGCCTGATACATTATATTATTCGGACGTACACTTTTATGTTTTTATAATGATTAATTTTATGGTGTGGATGCTTAATTTTTATCTAATTTTTTTTTCATAATAAATTTTAAATATTTAAAATGATTAAATTTTATATTTTTAAATTAAATATTGACTATTTAAACCTTTTGGATA
>NC_029781.3:38546840-38548193 GCF_000817695.3 Arachis duranensis
TAAATTAATTATATAAATATTTATAAAAAAATAAATATATAAAACATTTTATATTGTTAACGTATTAAACTTAAACTCAAAATATCCAAAAACATATATCATAAGAAAAAAGAAAAGCATTATAATTTGTAAACTTATGCGTTTGTTGATATCTATATACTACTCTCTTAAAATTGTATGTGCAAATTTTGTATAATGTAAATACAAATTATACTAATTTATATATGTATATGCAAAAATTGAAAAAATTTAACGTGCTAACCAACTGTTTTTAATTTAGCCTTCTAGAATTTCTGAAATCGCATAGGCCTTAAAGGCAAACACTCAAATTATTGGTTCTGTTATTTGTTCATCAAAGATTATTTAGTTTTTAAATGGGTTAAGTATTTTTTTGTTTGTAAGATTTGAGGCCAAAATCAAATTGTCTTCGACCTTTTTATGTTATTAAAATCATCCTCAACGTTATAAAATATTATAAAATTATTTTTTTGTCCAAAAATAATATTTTTTGGACAATTTTACTCTTAAATAAAAATAATAAAAAAATCTCCACAGACTCACCATTAACTTCACATCATCATCATCCCTTTGCACCTCCTCCCTCTTCCTTTTCTCACCACTGCCACCATAGTCATTCATTGTTCATAACACTTTTTTTTTCCAGCAACAACAATAGCCCAAAATAAATTAACAACCACATTCATAAAATAAATCAACAAAAAATTCAGATTACACAATAATTCAATAATCATCAACTACACTTCAGTTTTCAGATTCAAAAATAGCAAAACAACAGAAATTAAAAAAATTAAAAAAATAAAAGATGTTTATGTTCTTCAAAAGTTAAAAAAAAAATAAAAAAAGAAAGAACGACGAACAGCTCCTTGAAATTTCGTTCGAAATTCCAGAACCCCACCACTACTGTTAACCACCACCACCACCGACCACCACGACCACAACTGCCATGTTTATCAAAATCTCTGAGATTCTGTGGCTGGTAGAGAAACAACGGATTACTGTTGTTGTTGTTGTTCCCAAAAATATGAATTAATGGGTTATTCAAATGCAAAGTAGAAGAAGATTGTGGATCCATGTGAGCATGCTGATGGGAAAGGAAAACGGAAAAGGAGTTAGAAGAAGAAGGAGAAGATGAAGAAGAAAAACTATTGTTGATGGTGGTTACTACACCAAACTTTATCGTCATCAAACCAGAACGTTGTTGTTCTTCCTGCTTCACTGCAGAAGAAGAAGCGAATAAGTACGGCGGCGAAAACGGAGGGAAGAAAAATTGGAGTTGGAATTGGAGCTGAAATTTTGAAGAGATGGGCATGAGGAAGAGGATGGGGGGTTACG
>NC_029781.3:38548267-38551019 GCF_000817695.3 Arachis duranensis
TTGTTTTAAATTTTTAATATTATTTTTAATTATATTTAATTATTTATTAAGGGTAATTTGGTAAAAAAAATAAAATTGAAGCAGAAATGGACGATTATATAACGTTTTGTAACGTTGAGGATAATGTTAATAACAAAAAAGGTCGGAGATGATTTTGATTCTAGCCTCAGACCTTAGGGACGAAAAACGTATTTAACCCTTTTTAAATTGGTTTTTAAATAATTTTTTTAATTATATTAATCTGTAAAAAATAAAAAATAAGTCAAATTGATCATTCTATTAGTTAGATGATAATGTGTAATATTCAGTGTTACATGACATGATGACGTAATAAATTAATAATACGTGTCACAAGACGATTAGTTGACATATTAAGTCAGTGATACTTGACATACCATATGTCATTTGACATAACATAAATTTATTTATAATCAAATTAGTTTATGAATATGAGTGATAAGTTTTTTTTTGATCGGTCACAAATTGCTTTGATAATATTAAAACAATGAGTAAATAGTTAAAATCGTTTCTGAAAGATACTTCGATCTTCATTTTGGTCCTCAAAAAATAAAGTTAATCGAAATTATCTCTGAAAGATACACGATTGGGCAAGTTAGTCCTTCCGTAAGTTGGATAATGATGTGGGAGACTAATGCCACGTGTCACAAGATACTTCGATAATGATTAGTCTCTATTAATTCTTATCAAAATCTCTCTTATTCTTTTCTATTCTAAAACCTTTTTTCTTACATTATTACATTTTGTTGGAATATATATATATACTCAAAATTGAAATGTAGGTATTTGTTAATCTAAACAAACTTATATGCTCAAAATTAAAATTTATGTATGTTAAACTAAATGAAAGTAATACCGTAATGAAAAAAAAAAAGATGTATAAATTTTTATTAACTTCGTTTAGGTTAACATACATAAATTTTGATTTTGAGCATATAACTTTGTTTAGGTTAGCAAATACATACATTTAAATTTTGAGTATATATATATTCTAGCAAAATGTAATAATGTAAGAAAAATGTTTTAGAATAGAAAAGAATAAGAGAGATTTTGACAAGAATTAAAGGAGAGAGATTTTTATTGAAAAAATTTTTAAGAAGAAAAGATACAATTACTAATTTTTTTATTGTCAACTACATTTTTATTAAAATTAGTAGTATCAAAAAATATTTTAAATTTAATATTATGAAAAAATTTTAAAAAAATTATATAAGGACTAATTTGATTAATTTTTAAAATTTTAAGGATGAAAACGATTTATGCCTGGACTTTAAGAGATTATTTTAATTATAAATAATTTTTTTTACGTGTCATATAACACATGGCGTGTTAGGTGTCAGTGAACTAATACATCAATTAATTATTTTGTGACACTACAAAAGACACGCCGAATAGCGGCGGTTTTTTTAAGGATTTGCGGCGATTTTTAACCGACGCGAAACAGAACTCCAGCGGTTCATTAAGCGTCGTCTATTAGGGGGTGGTAATATGATTTCGCGGCGGTTCTAACGAACCGCTGGCACAACCGCTGCAAATCAAATAATTGATTTTGCGGCGGTTGTAGAACCGCCGCTATTTCGGTAGTGGATTTAAAAAAAACTGCGGCGGCCGCAAATTTATGTGAGTTTTTTTTAAATAATTAGTGTGGATTATTAGAACTTAAATAATTAGATAATGGTTAGTTCCTAACTGCTAACAGACTAATTACCAAAGTGCTAGTCTAATGTAATCTAACTAACTGTATAAGCTAATAAATAGTTAAATACTATTCAGCAAACAAAATATTTCTTACTCATTTGACCATGAACATAGGCCAAATTTTGACCGCACAATAACAAAGTAGGTTTTAAGTTTTTATTTTCATTTTCTTTCAATGACAAACTTATTCTAAATTTACCTCAATATAACAGAATAACATGACAAATTAACAATTAAAGTTTATTGCAGGCAATAACGTCAGCAGAGATGAAAGTTATTTCTGTCAAAAATGATAAAAAATGGCTCACATTCATTTTCACATCTATAACAGGTTCTACAACAGAGCTTGATGCTCTTGAATACCAACCAGGGTCTTCTTCCTACACAATAGAAAAAAATAACAGCAAAAGTAATTAGGTAACATTCTGCATTTTACCATTAATCATTGCCTAAATAAAATTATTCCATTAACCTCCAATATTTTCACAAAAAGATGCATGGCTTCTGTGGAAGACATGTTTCCAAGCTGGTTCCAACTGCATTAATAATTACTTCCTTTAACAACATTCTCCACAATTTTATCATGAAAAATAAAAGTAATGCATGAAGCAAGTATAACATCAACATAAGCACTATTAACTTAAAGAACACAACACTCCGAAGAGAATATGCATGGATAAACACAGTAAATTCAGATTCGCACATAAAGAATATATAGAATACAAGTTTCACGGAGAGAGTTTATCAACACTATAGCATAGAGAGCATATATATTAGCAGACAAATATTGCCCATTTGCTATGCTCCATAATTTTCCAGGTACTGAGAAGCTTTATAGATTATAGATTATATATATATAAAGCGAATCTGTCATCAACCACAATAAAAACACTATCGAATCTTTATAACAAGAAAAATACATCTAATTGATTCGGAAGGAGAAAAGAAAATCAGCAAGGACAATGTGGATCAAAGTAAATGAAGCAAAGTAGAAACAAATCAAAGAACTGAAAAGCAGATCTATAGGAGAAAAGGG
>NC_029781.3:38551095-38565245 GCF_000817695.3 Arachis duranensis
TGGACTTGGCAAACTTGGAGGTGAGAGCTTTGGTTGGAGAGTTTGATCCCTCAAACCCAACATACGACGCTGCAGAATATAATTTACCTGGATATTGCAGACTCGAGCTTCCTCTCATCATTACCATCTAATTCTTCAATTTACAACTACAATCAATTAAGCTGCTGCTGCTTCTTCTTCGCGGGAGGGACGGACGCGCTGTTTTATTTTATCACTTTTTCTTTTGCCTCTACTCTTCAATAACTGGAACAAAAAGGAAACAAAAGCTAGACTTACATGTATAAATTTTTTTCACAATACAGAAAAAGGTTTTCCGTTAGAGGAAACAATCAAATTTGGCCCCCCATAAATAACATTTTCTCCCCATTACAGGCAAGTGAAACAATAATGCAAAACACCTTTACACACATCAATTCCTATAGGGTGCAAAGATCAACCAAGCAAACCAAAATTGATATGAACATCAGGCAATAAATACCATGAGAATCCTTAGACACATGCAGTTTTGAAGATGATCTATGGCTGCCTTGATCCATTTCTTTCTTAGGCAAATTAGATACACTATCACTGCTGAATCCTCCATCAGATGTTAGCACTGAACCCAGATCAAACTAGAAAACCCTAAAGCAAAATAGAAAAATCAGAAGGCACAGCATCAGCTCAATAGAAATATATGCATATCCTGTTCATATATGGCTACAATATAAAATTTTATCAAACTACTCTATTTCTCTTTTAACTTGAATTGCTTTAATAACCTGATTTGAAATTTAATTCTTCCTTTCAATAGAATCTGAGTTTTTCTCTCATTGTTCCATATAGTGAAATGAACTTAGAAAGAAAGTTAGGAGAATAGTGGAACAAAATAGAAGCATAACAGTTTCAAAAAAGGAAGAAGCAGAGTTACCAGTGAATCTGTCTTAGTTTCGGCGACGGTTGTCATTGACAAGAGACTGTTTAAAGCTATTATATGACAAAATAGACCCCCTTTCAAAAAAGCTACTATATGAACATTATAGATTACAAATTCAATGAACTGAATAAAAAGACCAGCAAACAAAATGATGAATTTGAAAGGAATAATTCCCCACCTGGTTTCGCAAAAGACCTATTTATGTTGCCAACATGTGTTTATCAGTGTCTGTGGGGTAACTGAAATGAAATTCAAACAAGAAAAATAAATAAATAAATAATAAAAAACTGTAATAAAAATTCAATCTCTTTTTATTTCTTTTTCTAATACATGGAAGAAGAGTCAAAGGAGAGAAATAGAGAAACAAAGAGGAACATACGGGTGAAGAAAATGCTCGAATAACCATGCTTTGTGGGGAACATCAACTTGGGCATAAAAGAAGACCTGTAGCTAATGTTGATACATGGAAATAATCCACAAATTAAATGCACATCACTTAGTTTATCAGTTAGTGACACATTTTATTTAAAAACTTATAGGAAACGTAATTTATTGGGGAGAATGAAAGATTCATGAAATAAGTAACTTTACTACAAACACATTTTTCAAGTATTAAAGAATAGAAGTACTAAAGACATCCATCCAAAATTGAGCTGCCAAGCTTGGGCATACTATATTACACATTTTTCAACTTGGGCATACTATATTGTTTTTTGTCAACATGCAGAGAGATATTCAATTGAGCTGCCAAACTTTAAACAAATAAGTACTAGATCAAGCAAATTTTCACTATGAAAATTTATAATATATGATTTTGACATCTAACTAAAAGAAAGGGAGAAGCATCTAACGGAATAAGGAAGCAAACATTGGAAAACCTATGAATGGTTGAACAATGAACTTTTTATAGAACACAATTAGTCTATGCACTAAGAATCTATAACCAAGGATAATTAGTTTAGTTTATGTTCAACTGGATTTGTCATGTTTCACAAGAAATGGTCATATCTTTCTCTCTGGCTTCTTGGTGTCTTGTAATTTATAACATCAGATACAAACACTAGAGCACGATGATAATATATAAAACCAATTCATTGTTAGGATTATTGGACCTTACCGATTTTCTCTTTCATTCTTCTACATCAAATCTGCCAAGGATGAAAAAATCAAAGTCTTTGGCACATTATTTATCTATTTATTTATTTAAAAAAGACAAGACAAGAGCCACAATTCAACAAGAAATAACCTATTAATACAACCATAGAAAGGAACACCCCTTTATATTTTACAAGAGAGGAACAAAATGATGCAACTCTAAACCAAAATAGAAAATCATGAAAAAAAAAACTGAGAAAAAGTAAGATAAATTGAATCAAATATTAAGCAAAAGGATGCAATTATGCACCCAAAATTCAATATTTAATTTGTTAAATGCTATATAGCAGATAGTGCAGTAAAATCAAGAGGCTTTTTTTTCTATTTTTGACAGACATGATGCCCAAATGAAAAAGATACAAGGGAGTGAAAACCAACCTCCTCTTGCATGAAAAGGAGCGTTGCCTTCTTTTGTTGGTAATCTGGCCGAGGAGATAGTCAAGAACCACTTTCGGTTTTTCAATCTACTTTATTCTCATTTGCACCATGGAACATCAAAGATGAAGAACCTGAATTGCTACCTTCTTTTGCTGCAGCCTCAGTTTGATTATCGACAGTGATAACATCAGTAGGAAAAAGGGCATGTTTGCGAGATAAGTTTTTGGAGGGTAAAAAAAGGAAGTGAAAAGTTTAAATTTAAAGCCTTACCTCTCCGAAATTGAAACAGGGGAACAAAGATTTCAGATAAATTTGTTTGCTTCTACTTAACATTCTTTTGAGGTCTTCTTTTAACCCAGTTAAACATGAGTTATAATCTGAATCAAAATTAATCAAATATATAGAGAGAATCTGAATCAAAATCCTTAATTCTAAACAGGTACAATTTAACTTAATTAATCAAATATATAGACAAAATCTTAATGAAAATAACCTGAAAGCATAATGTGAACCAAGAAGATATACAAATCTTGAGGAAAATAAGATTCTAATTTTGTAAGTGAACAAGAATGAAAACAAGAAAGAAAGAGCAATGTGAAAGTACGAACCAGTGACTGGGTTGAGGCCGCGATAACTCAGATTCGCTAAAGGAGAGGGGAACAGTCGACAACGGTGAGAGGAGGACATCTAAGTAGCCACGCAACTCAGAGACGTCTCAGATGCGCACGGTGGATGCGAGAATAGGGGTGGGTTACGCACACCGAATATGAGGGATTAGGGGTTTCACACACTGTAGAGTAAAGGGGAACGGTCGACGGCGGTGAGAAGAGGTTAGGTCGATAGCCACGCGACTCTACGGTGACACAGCGGCGCACGGCGTGTTTGAGCACAGGGGTTCTTGCGCTTCCACTCTCCTGTCGCAGGTTCCTCTTCTTTCTGATTTTGGGTACCGAACTGATTTAGGGGAAAATCAATGTATTGGGTTGGGGTTTTGTGGCGGAACTTCATTGAATTGACACTAATCTAAGTTGATTCTGCGTCACAATGAAAAAATCAGATGCTAATCGCAGCTATTTTGAAAAATTGCGGCAGATGGAGAAATTCGCAGGTAATTTGCCGCCGCTATCTTCCGCGTATCTTGTAGTGTGATATGTGGTGTTAACCTACCACATCATCATGTCACGTGATATTTAAATGACACGTTATTATCTAACTGACAAAAAAATTAATTGACTAATATTTTATATTTTAAAATTAATATAACTAATAAATTTTATTTAACAACTAATTTAAAAAATAAACAATTTTTAAAGACAACTTTTACTATTAATTTTTAGTTTTAAGGTCTACTGCTAATAAGAATAAACCATTAAAGACCAAATCACAAATGAATCATGCATGCATCTTTTCTTGTTGGTGAAACTGAAGTGGGATATAATAAAAGCATATATATTTGATGATTGATGAAAATTTCGATAGATGCGCTCATTAATAATGAGATCGGTTTTGTTACGTAAACAACGAAAAATATGAACATAGTAAATACCAAGTTATACTACAAGTTCATTAAATAAATTACTACTACTAAAAACTAAGGTCGTAAGAATCAGACTGGTTAATGAATTGGTGAAGTGATTGATTTACTAATTTAATGATTTAACTAAAATTTAATCAGAATTTAATCGATTTAATTAAATATTAAATAAAATTATTAAAAATTCAGTATATAAACACATCAAACACAACACATGAGTTCTATAATGCATTGGAGAGGAAATTATCCAATAGCAATTAAATATACAATGATGATGTATTACTCAAGAGCTATAGAGTAAATGATGATCCAAATAAATTATGTAAATGAAACATAAACTTAAAAAACAATCTATAACCTTTAAAGCTCTTAGTGGCTTCAGTTCGCTCTGAACATTTCTATCTGCATTATTTATTGACTATCCTGTTCTATTGCATTCTTCAGTGCTCTTAACTTGCTCTTCTGCTGTATTGTACAGTTCATCAAGAGTCATTCCATTTCCATCGTCACATTCACCATTTTCTCTACAATCTTCAAGTGGAGATGCTTGAGGGACATCCTCCTTAGTAGGTTCAGAAGCATAACTTTCAGATACTTTCACCACCAACACAATATAATAAAAATCAAGTACATAAAATGTTCCAAAAATAGGTAAAATCAAACTTGATAAATTCAGATGATACAGCAATGAAGTGATTAAACTATAGCGAAATTCAGAATGATAACAATTTAGAATTTAGACGATTATATCAATTCATACAATTCATACAACATTCAATATAATTAAATTTAGCAATTCATACAGTTAATTCACCAAAATTCACTATAGCAGAATTCAATAGAGCAAAATTGAACTTATATAGTAAAATTTAATATAGCTAAATTCAAAATCCAGAGTCCCAAAATTTAACTTATATCATATTTATGTTTAGTAAAATCTAGAATTACAGAATGATTAATCCGTATAATTAACAGAATAACAAAAAATTGAGAAGAAGAAGAAGAAGACAACGTCTATATAACATACGAAGTACTAAAATTAGCATAAAATAAAAAATAATTCAGAGGGAGCTCAATTATTAGTAACAAAACTCCACAGTAAAATCAGCAACACAATTATTAGTTGGAGTAAAGGGACACAGAGGGCCACAGAGGAGAAAAGGGACACAACAAAAATGATTAACAAAACTACAAAGAATAACTAATTAGAGCTCACACAGAGGAGGGGAGATGCAGTAGCTGTGGGTTCTGCGAGCTATGGGGGCTGCGGTGGCTGCGGCGGCTGCATGCTACGGGGCTGGGGACTACGACGCTAGAGTTCTTTGTGTAAACCCAGTTAATTAATGACTAAATAACCCATAAATTAAAATTAATTCTAGAAAATTAGAAATGAAATTTTCATGGTTTAATATGATAGAGGAAATTAAAACGAGAATTTTGACACCAATTTTAAAGAAATCGGCCCAAGATTGGGCCAAACCAAACCAACCGGACCCATATTGGGCCCAAGGCCCAGCCAAGTTCCCTTTAAACTAGAGAGCTTAGCACTCTGTCTCCCCTGAAACAACACACACACGCTGAGAAAGGGGAAGGGATAACTCAAACCCTTGCCCTCATTTGCTTCTAACTTCAATTGATCATAACTTTTGATTTAGAGCTCCGATTGATGCACTGTTTGCGACCACGCGATCATGGCGTCAAGCTCTAAAAAATCCACAAAATTATTCTTAAGGTAAACCACAATTTATTCTTCAAATTTACAGCAATAAATTTCGAAAATTTTGGGTAAAAGGTGTTGAGATTTTTGTGTTTTGATGTTATAAGATCAAATTAACTTGAGGGGAAAGCTTAGTCTTTCCTCCTTGATCCTTAGATAAGGTAAGATTCTCAATCCTAAGCTAAACACATGGAATTTGGTGATTTAGTGATTGAGTTATTGTGTTTGGGTGTGACATTATGGCTTAGGTAGTGTATATATGTGTATTGGGGCTTGATTGATGGTTTTGGAAAGCTTTGGAGTGGAGCAATAAGCTTAAAAATCTGTTAGTGAAGTTTTAGGACCTCGAAGGTTGAATTTGGAAGTGTTCCGGGTTGAACGGGAATCGGCCAAGGTATGGTTTCGATTTCCTGTATCTAAAATGTAATGTGGTTGTGAAAACGTAGGCTAGTGACCCTAGAATAGGATTTTGAAATGATGATGTATTTTTTGGATGATATGGATTGAGTTGGATATGTGCATAGTGGTAGAACAATTTTGAATGGTGATAAGTATTGGTAAAGCATGTAAAGTTGTATGTGATATAGTTTGATATGCTTAAGTGTTCGTGAGATTGGTGCTCTTGTTGGTGAGCATGCTTCGTGTGTGTGTGTGTTATTGCTATGTATATTTATAGTGATTGATGAAATTGAACAATTGCTTGGAAAATTGAGGTATGGAATGTTGATTATGAATTGAAGTCATTAAGTTGAGACTTGGTTAGAAATGGAAGAATTGGTGGGTTGAGGATTGAATGAGAGTTTGGAAATGCTTGATGTTGAATGGTTGAGTTTTGGTTGGTTTTGAATGAATTCGGAAGTGTATGTTTTGGAAAATTGGGAGTTTATGAACTTTGGAAGAAATGAATCTTTGATGAACTTTAATGGATCATATCTTAAGCTATCATTTTTGGAATTTGATGCTTTTTATATCAAATAAAAGATAATTTCACAAGCTTTAAAATGGTTTAAATTTGGTAGAAATTTGAATTTCATGGAAGAAGATATGATCGTTGAAAGTTGGAGTCTGAAATCTGAGTTCAGTGAACTCCGCAGAACTTGTGATTTCTGCTTTGTGTGCGCACGCACAGCCCTGTGCGCATGCACACCCTATGGATTTGTGAACCTGTGCACACGCACACTCTTGTGCGTACACACATTGACAGAGAGGACTAGAGCGGGTTCGGAATTTATCTCAAAATAAGATTGGATTGGCATTGTAAGTATAGTTCCAAACCCAACAATTGACCAATATCAAATTAAAATCTAAAGATGTCACAATTAAAAGCAAATGTAAATCGAGAGTATTTAGTCTCCCGGGTTGTTCTCCCTAGGAACTAATGCCAATGAGCGCACACGATTTTGGTTGTGAGAAACAAGGGGTGTTTTCAATGAAGAAGTAAGCAATAAAGGAATTAAAGAACAAGACAAAATTGCAATTAATAAACTAATAAAGGAATAAAAGAACTATGTATGCAATATAAACAAGTAAGACTATAAAGTGATGAAAATGTGATTTAAAACATAAATGAAATCTTGACTTGGGATGAGTTATGGAATCCTTTCCCTGGCATAACCACAACTATGATAATTATGATGGATTAATCTGACTAAGTCAACCCTTAACATCGAAGGATAAGTTAAGTGAGCATAGTTGTTATCAATCCACAAGTCCTAGCTAACTTACTAATTACCTTAGTAAAAAACTAGCGTTAGTGGAAACAATAACAACTAACAACCGAAGAATTATCACTAAATGTTGGACATTATGACTCTAGTAATCCATATATTCATTTTCCCCAAGCCAAGCGGTGGAAATTATGCCATAATCAAAATTGGCATTTCATTAAACACATAGACGGCATAATCATAAAACATGACAAAATTGGGAAAATGATAAAAGCTATGAACCATAAATGATCAAAATCAATAAAAGTAACTCAAACAAACATAAAGTAAGCATCAAACATCAAATTCACTAACAACAACTCAAAATTGCAAAACTATATTAACAAAGGAAGCTAAAATATAAGAAAGTGTAGACAAAGCAATGTAATAAAAAGAGACAATTAAAGAAATGCTACAAGACTTGAAGTATAAAATGCTACAAACCCTAACTAAACCTTAAGAGAGAATTCCCTAATCTACACTACTCCTACTCCTACTATGTAAAACTATGAAAAATTATGTCTAAGTCCTAATGCCTTCAAATGTGTTGAATTTCCGTTCATATAGCATCCAATTTCAGCCTTCAAGACTTCCAAAATGGGCCAAGAGGCCTCCAAATTCGTGCAGCACATGTTTCATTAATGCAATCACGTGCAGGGACCTGTGCGGACGCACAGGTGTGTGCGTCCGCACACTTGGCTGAAAATCCTCTTGTCCGTACGCATAGGTACTTGGTGCACACGCACACGTCGCTGTGTGTGCTTTTCCTTGTTTTCTTCATGGGTTCTTCCTTGTACATGTTTTCTTCTACTTTTGGCCATCCATTCTTGCCTCTAAGGCCTGAAATCACTCAACAAACATGTCATGGCATCAAATAGAATAAAAGTGGAATTAAATTGCGCATTTCAATCACAAAATTGCATGTTTTCACATTTGGGTTCTATTTAGGGATCAAACACAAAAGTATGCTATTTTGGTGCTTAAGTGTAGGTTGATATGATGAAATATACTCAAATCAAGCCAAAATATCTCATCAAATATAGACTCATCAATTCTGCTACACTTAAACAATAGCATGTCCTCATGCTAAACCAACAAGGAGAATGGTCAAAGGGGAAACAACTTATTGAATGCAACTATCTATATGCTTGCAAGTATGTGTATATATTATATATATCTATCTAACTATAAGGTTCTATTGATTTGGTGAAAACAAATAACCAAATTCAAAGCAAGTGTATAGACATATAGGGCTTAAGCAAAGAAATAATCCAATGCACTCAAAATATAAAGAATTGATTTGCTCATCAAAATGAAGCAACATGCAAGAATACATGATAAGAAGTATAGAAACATAGAGTCGAGTGATCGAACCCTCACTAGGTGTGTATACACTCTCAATGCTCGGTGTTTTAGGGTCTAATCACTCAAGTCTCCTCCTAATAATGCTTTCAAGGTTTTGCTTTTCATCTAACAATCAACAAATATCTGATGCATGAGTGCAAGTATCATGAGGTCTTTAGAGGGTTGTAATGGGATTAGGGTTAAGGTAGGATAAATATGACTAAGTGGACTAAGAAATTGGGCCTTTGATTAGCTCAAGTGTCCAACTCAACCAAATAACAAAATATGCACCCTAACTTCCCATAATCACACCTTTTATACACATTCATGCATCTTTTTCATCCAAATCCACATATGCATTTCTTATTCATCATTCATTTTTTTCTTTTTCTTTGTGATGACTTTTGTCCCATATTATTATTATTATTATTACTTTTTTTTCTTTTCATTTTTTTCATTTTTTTTCTAGGACAAATGCATATGGTTAAAGCAAATTGATGATACATGAATGTGCACCCATTTACCAAATTTTCTTTCTCAACGTATACCCAATACAAACTTTTTTAACCCAAAAGTCCCCTCGCACTTAAATGAAAACACACTCTTCAATCTAAGCTAATCAAAGATGCAATTTAAGGTAATTCATGGTTTTCCACTTAGGGTTGTGATGTGCTAACAATTAGAATAAAGAGCATTAAGAGACTCAAAGGGGATTAACAAGGGTAGATGCAATGGTAGGTCCATATGGGTGAGTGAGTTTAATACAAAAATGGTCTCAATTATGCTAAATACAATCACAACATCAAATATTGGAAATAAAGATTCAAGCAAAACCAAGATTACAATCATAGAAGGAGCATAGCACATAATGAACAAAATTTGTGGTTATAATGTGTAACCACTCATTCAAGCTCAAGAACTCACAAGGTATTTTGTTCTTTCTGTCTTCTATGTTTCATAAAGATCATTCTAGCAAGTTTTTTAAAAACAATTTTTTTTCAAATTAATTCGATAGAATGCCCTAAAAAAAATAAAATTCTTGATAATTTTTGTTGTTTTCACCAAAATTATTCCTACATGTATGTATGATGTGATGGATACAATTTCAAAATCTTTCCTAGTTCTATTCTTAATTTTCAACATTGCAAAAACTAATATGAACAATTAGGACTATATATATATATATATTAACTAGAGTAAAGATGCAATAATAAAAAATACTAACAAATATCTACAAGAAACATAATAAAAGAAACAAAAAATTGAAAGTGCAAAGTGTTTGAGAAAAAAAAGTTTACTCCCCAAATGGCGAATCCTCCCCCACACTTAAGCCTTGCACGGTCCTCTGTGCATGAACACAATCCGGGGAGAATGGCTCTACGGTCATCCACCTTCAGCTGGTGGATGCGGGAGCTCGGGTTGTGGAGAAATCTCCAAGTCCAATGCGGGCTTGGCATCTCCATCCTTGGTGTCTCCCTCCTTTCCCGGTTCCTTGCCGTTATGTCTCATCCTCAAAAAGAGTGAATAAGCTATAATTAGGAATCATAGGGCAAGTAGCACAAAAGGGTAAAGGGGTAAGTAAATAAGCATCTAATTGAGGAAGCTCTCATAGAGGTGTGGTATGATAAAAAATGAGCCATGTGTGTATTCCAATTATGCGCGCGGTTGGAACATACAAACGGCTAGTTAAAATGCCATCCACACGATCAAAAAGGTAAACATGAGTTCCTCAATTAAATGGCCTAAGTTGCAAGCAATAGATGAACATCAATTAAGGATAAGCATATTTAGGTAACTACCACAAGAGTGAATTGAGTTTAGAAATTATTGGATATTGAAGTTGTGCATGTGAAAGTTCAAAATTGATAGAGGATAGCACACTTAACAATAACCAATTTAATAATGAACCATAAACTCCTTATTCATCATGAAACATAAAGAAAGGGTCACATGGTAAGATACTTGTTACGAAAAATGGCACACTTGATAAGGATCAAGTTGAGTCACTCAAACAAATGCAAAGCATTAACAAAGAACAAGTATCAGTCATGTGATGAATTTAATATGAAAAATCATGATGAACAAGCAATTTCAACTCAATTCACTCAATTCAATGCACTTACATAATTTGTCCTAGTGGTACAATCAAAACATGAGTATTCAAACCCGCTAGCTAGTAGTAAATTAAGGCAAAATATAAGTGCATTGATGAAATTCAAGCAACCCTATCAATATCAAATAAACACTTGTAACTTATTCGATTAATAAGCAAGTAAACAAAAATAATATAACTACTAAAATGAAAATGAGATGCAATGAAAACTAAGTAAAACAAGTGGAAGAGAGGGCAAAAAGCAAGAAAAGGGAGGGATGGAAGGGTGGAAGTGCTTTAGGGCTTAATTAGAAGAGAAATAAAAATTTTGCCCAAAATAGCACTGTCGCGTCCGCACAGGGTAGTGTGTGTACGCACAGGTTACTTACTTTTTTTTTCAAGGATCATGTGTGCGTGCACATAGGAACAAAAGGGGTTGGGTTTCACGCGAACAGGCTGTGCCAACGCTCCCACCAGAAGGGATGCAAGTTGGCGTGCAGACGCACAGGCCTGAGCGGCCGCACAGAAACCGTGACACGAAGGTTGCGTGCGTACGCACAACGGCGTGCGCACGCACAAATTGCAAGAACATAAGGATGCACGTGCACAAGGGGTGTGAGCGCTCCAAACAGAGGGCTTGTATACGAGTGTGCGTACGCATGGGTCGGTGTGCACGCACAAGACGCAGAAAATAGAAGTTGCGTGTGCACGCATAAGTGTGTGCGCACACACTGAAGAACTGAAGATTGGTGGCTTAGAAATTATAATAAATTCTCGTTGAAAGTATAGTTTCTAAACCAAGCAATCAACCTTTCTTACAAACGTTTTGGTTGTCACAAGTAACAAACCCCTAAATAAATTGATAACCGAAGTATTTAAACCTCGGGTCGTCTTCTCAAGGAATTACAGGGAGGTGTGTTCTTATTATTGGTTATGATTTTTGTAAATTGGGGGTTTTGAAAGTGAGGAACAAGTAAATTAAATGACAAATAAAATAAATAATTAACTATAAAATAAACTCTTGGCAAGATATGAAAATTCAGAAGTCCTATCCCAGTTACTCCTATGAGAATGGAAGTTAATCTCACTTAGTTAACCTTTGCGTAAGCAAGGGAAAGTCAAGTAAACCAATTGGTTAGATTTTCCAAGTCCTAGCCAACTCCTAAGGAAAGACTAGAGTTAGTGGAATTCAAATTAATCAGCCGACATAACAATCAATCCTGAATAGTTGATAACTCAAGAGCTTCCAGTTAATCAATTAAAGCGAATAATATAAAAAGCTAAATAAGAATCATAAATATCTGGAATACCTCAAATAACATTCACTCAAAGCAGCCAAATCTAAGATGGAAAATATCCATAAGCCAATTGGGCAACATAAATCAAACATAAATAAAAGCATTAAAGTATCTCAAAGTAGAAGAAAAATATAAAGTAAAGGAAATATTGAACCTGATGAAGAGTTGAAATCCTAAATCCTTTAGGAGGATTCCTAAACCTAAAACTTAAGAGAGAGGAGAGAACCTCTCCCTCAAAACTACATGTAAATCATGAAAAGTAACTAATTGGCGAGCCCCCTTTTTTTCGGATGCATTCCCCCACTTTATAGCCTCTAATCTGTGCTTTCTGGGCCAAAAACTGGGTCAGAAACAACCCAAAAATTGCTAATTTCGAAATCTGGTATGTACAGGTCGTGGGAAAGTGACGTGGAAGCGTCGTCCACGCGTTTGCGTGGGTTGAGATTCGCAATTGCGACGCTGGCGCGTCATTCACGCTTCCGTATCGCCTAACTTCGGGACAGCTATGGTAAATTATATATCGTTGCGAAGCCCCAGATGTTAGCTTTCCAACGCAACTGGAACCGCATCATTTAGACCTCTGTAGCTCAAGTTATGGCCATTTTAGTGCAAGAGGGTTAGGCTGACAGCTTTGCAGTTCCTTCAACTTCTTGTATTCCTTCCACTTTTGCATGCTTCCTTTCCATCCTCTAAGCCATTCCTGCCCTGTAATCTCTGAAAACACTTAACACACATATCAAGGCATTAAATGGTAATAAGAGAAGATTAATCATAGCAAAATTAAGACCAAGGAAGCATGTTTTCAATCATAGCACAAAATCAGGAAGGAAAATGTAAAACTTGCGAATTCAATGAATAAGTGTGAGACTAGTGGATAAAATCCACTCAATTAAGCATAAGATGTACCACGAAATAGTGGTGCATCACGCATAGATGCCCTATTTTCAAAAATTTTTTTTTCTTTAAAATCTAAGGTGCCAAGCCTTAGCTCATCCAAAATTCAACCCCTAAACATCCAAAAATCCATACAATCATGATCCATATGAAAATTAACCTACCAAACTCAAAATTAAACTAACCTAAGCTAGCTAAGATAAGCTAAAATGCAAGAAGTCAAGACTATAAGTAAAGAGAAAGGGTAAGAAAGATGTTACCATGGTGGGGTGTCTCCCACCTAGCACTTTGGTTTATAGTCCTTAAGTTGGACTTGTTGAGGAGACTCTTGCTAGGGTGGCATGTATTTCCACTCCTCCTTGAACCTCCATCCATGCTTGCACTTCATTGGTCCTTCGGGATCGCATGTTCGAGTATCCCGTTCACCTCTTTGTTGTCCTTTATGCTTCAAGCCGGATGAATAAGCTCCTAATTAACCCTTGAAGTAACCTGATGAGCGGATAATTTATACGCTTTTTGGCATTGTTTTTATATAGTTTTTAGTAAGTTTGAGCTACTTTTAGGGATGTTTTCATTAGTTTTATGCTAAATTCACATTTCTGGACTTTACTATGAGTTTGTGTGTTTTTCTGTGATTTCAGGTAAATTCTGACTGAAATTGAGGGATTTGAGCAAAACTCTGAAGAAGGCTGACAAAAGGACTGCTGATGCTGTTGGAATCTGACCTCCCTACACTCGAAATGGATTTTCTGGAGCTACAGAACTCCAATTGGCGCGCTCTCAACGGCGTTGGAAAGTAGACATCCAGGGCTTTCCAGCAATATATAATAGTCCATACTTTATTCGAAGATTGACGACGTAACTTGGCGTTGAACGCCAAGTACACGCTGCTGTCTGGAGTTAAACGCCAGAAAAACGTCATGATCCGGAGTTAAACGCCCAAAACACGTCATAACTCAAAGTTTAACACCAAGAAATGCCTTAGCTCGTGGAATGATCAAGCTCAGCCCAAGCATACACCAAGTAGGCCCCGGAAGTGGATTTATGCATCAATTACCTACTCATGTAAACCCTAGTAGCTAGTCTAGTATAAATAGGATAAGTTACTATTGTATTAGA
>NC_029781.3:38565909-38567582 GCF_000817695.3 Arachis duranensis
AGAGCTCTACAGCATCTCCATCCGCTTATCTGAAATTCCCACCAATAAATCTGCATAAGTGTTCTATCCCTTTTATTATTTCTTCTTTTTATTATTAATTATTCGAAAACCCATAAACCATTTTTTAATCTGCCTAACTGAGATTTGCAAGGTGACCATAGCTTGCTTCATACCAACAATCTCTGTGGATTCGACCCTTACTCACGTAAGGTTTATTACTTGGACGACCCAGTACACTTGCTGGTTAGTTGAACGGAGTTGTGAAAATAAACAATGCCTTCAGAGTAAACATCCTACAAGTAGAAAGAACAAGTGATCACAATTTCGTCCACCAAGTTTTTGGCGCCGTTGTCAGGGATTGTTCGAGTATGGACAACTGACGGTTCATCTTGTTGCTCAGATTAGGTAATTTTTTTTTCAAAAATCTTTTTCAAAAATTTTTCTTTTATTTCTCATTTTTCCAAAAATATTTTCGAAAAAAATAATAAAAATACAAAAAAAAATCATAAAATCATAAAAACCAAAAATATTTTGTATTTCTTGTTTGAGTCTTGAGTCAATTTTTAAGTTTGGTGTCAATTGCATGCTTTAAAAAATTTTTTCTTGCATTTTTCGAAAATCCCATGCATTCATAGTATTCTTCATGATCTTCAAGTTGTTCTTGACAAGTCTTCTTGTTTGATCTTGATGATTTCTTGTTTTGTGTTGTTTGTTGTTTTTCATATGCATTTTTCGTTTGTTAGAGTCCATGCATTAAAGATTTCTAAGTTTGGTGTCTTGCATGTTTTATTTGCATCAAAAATTTTTCAAAATTATGTTCTTGATGTTCATCATGATCTTCATAGTGTTCTTGGTGTTCATCTAGACATTCATAGCATTCTTGCATGCATCTTGTGTCTTGATCCAAAATTTTTATGTTTTGGGTCATTTTTGTGTTTTTCTTTAAAATTTAAAAATCAAAAATATCTTTTCCTTATTTCCCTCCAAATTTTCGAAATTTTGGGTTGACTTGGTCAAAAATTTTAAAAATTAGTTGTCTCTTACAAGTCAAGTCAAATTTTCAATTTTAAAAATCTTATCTTTTCAAAACTTTTTCAAAAATAAAATTTTATCTTTTTCAAAATTTGATTTCAAAATATCTTATCTAACTTCTTATCTTCTTATCTTTTTCAAAATTTGATTTCAAAATATCTTATCTAACTTCTTATCTTCTTATCTTTTTCAAAATTTGATTTCAAAATCTTTTTCAATCAACTAACTAACTTTTTGTTTGTTTCTTATCTTTTTCAAAACCACCTAACTACTTTTCCCTCTCTAATTTTCGAAAATTCTCCCTCTCTTTTTTCAAAAATTCTTTTTGTTTTAAATTTTAATTTTAATCTCATCTTATCTTTAATTTTCGAAAATTACTAACCTCTTTTTCAAAATTATTTTCGAAAATTTTCTTCTCTTTTCTTCTTCTATTTTAATTATTTAATTACTAACACTTCTCTTCACCTCTCCTCATCTAAAAATCCGAATCTCCTTCTTCATTCTTCTACCTCTTTCTTCTTCTACTAACATAAGGGAATCTCTATACTGTGACATAGAGTATTCCTCTTTCTTTTCTTGTTTTCTTCTCTTTCTTATGAGTAGGAACAAGGATAAAGGCACTCTTGTTGAAGCTGATCCAG
>NC_029781.3:38567682-38567990 GCF_000817695.3 Arachis duranensis
AAACAAGAAACAAAAACCCCACGAAGAAAACGCGGCAACCCGGAACAAAAATACCGGAGAACAAAAAAAGAGCCCCCCCCCATATACAAACAACAAGCAATGGCGGCGCCTCTTTTCGGGGCAACCCAGGCATAAAGAAAAAGAAACAAACAAAGAGCCACACAAAGAACAGAAGCATATGTGCACAAGAAAAGAGAAACATGGGAACAAACCTGGAAGAAAGAAACGAAGACGACGAGCTCCGAAGCAAAGGAGAACGAAACGACGGCGCAGAGGGAACCCCAGAAAGACACACGGAGAGATTCGGG
>NC_029781.3:38571566-38571791 GCF_000817695.3 Arachis duranensis
TCATGAAGCTGAATGACAAGTTATTTGGAAATGAGACTTGGGAGGATGAACCCCCTCTGCTCACCAAGGGACTGGATAACTAGTCTAGGCAGCAATTGCCTCAAAAGAGGCAGGATCCTGGGAAGTTTTCTATACCTTGTACCATAGGCACCATGACCTTCAAGAAGGCCTTGTGTGACTTAGGGTCAAGTGTAAACCTCATGCCCCTCTCTGTAATGGAGAAAT
>NC_029781.3:38575959-38586190 GCF_000817695.3 Arachis duranensis
GAAACCCTTGCTTAAGCTTGCCATGGAAAGGAGTAAGAAGGATTGGATGAAGGCAGTAGGAAAGCAGAGAGACAGAAGGGAAGGCATCTTCATGCGCTTATCTGAAGTTCCTACCAATGAATTACATAAGTATCTCTATCTTTATCCTTGTGTTATTTTCGTTCATCACCATTATCATTTGAGTTTGCCTGACTAAGATTTACAAGATGAGCATAGCTTGCTTCAATACTAACAATCTCCGTGGGATCGACCCTTACTCACGTAAGGTTTATTACTTGGACGACCTAGTGCACTTGCTGGTTAGTTGTGCGAAGTTGTGTAATGCCATGGTATTGAGCTACCACGTTTTTGGAGCCATTACCGGGGATTATGAGAGTTGTGAAAAAGTATAGTTCACAATTTCGCCGCACCAACGACCCAGTACACTTGCTGGTTAGTTGAACGGAGTTGTGAAAATAAACAATGCCTTCAGAGTAAACATCCTACAAGTAGAAAGAACAAGTGATCACAATTTCGTCCACCATAACCCAACATTTTCCAAAAATCCCGATTGTGCTTCACACCATGCTTGAGCTCCAATGCTTGAATTGATTTTCTTGAAGAGTCTTGGACTCCTTTGGCAACCAATATTCCTTTTTTCACCATGTACCAACCCAAGAAGGACCTTGAGTTGGTAGTCCGTCTCCAAGGTAGCATATTGATGGGAGCCAATAAAGCTCATAGATGAAATTGCCACCCACTCAATGTGCTCTTGGACCGAAATTGCTTCCTCACCAACTTCCTCTTCCTCGTCACTTAAATCATAACAAGGAGGTTGTGAGAAGTATACCTCCATGTCTCCCTCAAGCTCAATGGAAAGAGGCTCATAAGGGTCATTAAGGGGATTGACCAAGGAGGACAAAAAATCATCAATTATGGAATCCTCTTCTGGATTAATCTCCCTCAACTCCCTCTTGCTCTCCTCCAGTTTGCATACTTCACTTTCTTCCTCTTGTTGCTCTTCAAGCTCTAACCCTTGTTCTTTCCCTTGTGACTCCATGCTCTCCTCTTCACCACATTCTTTAGTAGATTTTTCACATTCTTCAAGAAAAATGCCTTGATCGTATGAGCGAATGAGGATTAAACGGGTTACCGATTCACCTATGGTAGCCATGAAGTGCCCTTGTGTCCTTTGAAATCCTTCTTGCTCTTGGAGAAAGGCTTAAAGGTCTTGATGGTCTTAGGTCAAGGTTGGGAAAGCTTCACATTGGGTTGAAGGATAAGGTTCATAATTTGGCAGAAAGGTTGTATATATGGGAGGTGAGTCATGTTGGTAAGTGTTTAGAGGTGGTATGTAAGAAAGTGTATGGTGGTGGTGGTGTGGTGTTTGAAAATGTGGTGATTGATGCTTATGTTAGGGTATTGGTCATAACATATGGTGATGGAGGTGCATAATCAAGATGAAATCCACCATATCCTTGGGTTGGGTATGTGCATTGGGAATGGTATGGCTCATTGTAGAATAGAGGAGGTTGCTCATTCCAAAATTGATGCTCCAATCCCATGATCCAATACAAAATTGAAGTTATCAAAACCAACAAAATAATCACAACCAAACTCCAAACCAAGGTGGTAATAACTCATAGAGAAAATAGAAAATAAAAACAAAAGACATCAAATAACAAAAGAAACAAAATCCTCATTACCAACAAAAACAAATAAACAACCAAAAAGTATCTATTCACACTATTCACATATTAACAACAACCAAAATCATAACACTCATGACACTAGCTCCCCGGTAACGGCGCCAAAATTTGACAGAGAGGCCTAGAGCGGGTTCGGAATTTATCTCAAAATAAGATTGGATTGGCATTGTAAGTATAGTTCCAAACCTAACAATTGACCAATATCAAATTAAAATCTAAAGATGTCACAATTCAAAGCAAATGTAAACCGAGAGTATTTAGTATCCCGGGTCGTTCTCCCTTGGAACTAATGCCAATGAGCACACACGATTTTGGTTGTGAGAAGCAAGGGGTGTTTTCAATGAAGAAGAAAGCAATGAAGGAATTAAAGAACAAGGCAAAATTGCAATTAATAAACTAATAAATGAATAAAAGAATCATGTATGCAATATAAACAAGTAAGACTATAAAGCGATGAAAATGTGAATTAAAACATAAATGAAATCTTGACTTGGGATGAGTTATGGAATCCCTTCCTTGGCATAACCACAGCTATGATAATTATGATGGATTAATCTCACTAAGTCAACCCTTAACATCGAAGGATAAGTTAAGTGAGCATAGTTGTTATCAATCCACAAGTCCTAGCTAACTTACTAATTACCTTAGTAAAAAGCTAGCGTTAGTGGAAACAATAACAACTAACAACCCAAGAATTATCACTAAATGTTGGATATTATGGCTCTAGTAATCCATATATTCATTTTTCCCAAGACAAGGGGTGGAAATTACCCCATAATCAAAATTGGCATTTCATCAAACACATAGAGGGCATAATCATAAAACATGGAAAAATTGGGAAAATGATAAAAGCTATGAACCATAAATGATCAAAATCAATAAAAGCAACTCAAACAAACATAAAATAAGCATTAAACATCAAATTCACTAACAAGAACTCAAAATTTCAAAACTATGTATATTAACAAAGGAAGCTAAAATATAAGAAAGGGTAGACAAAGCAATGTAATAAAAAGAGACAATTAAAGAAATACTTACAATGTAAATTGCAAAATCCAAAAGCAAGACTTGAAGTATAAAATGCTACAAATCCTAACTAAACCTTAAGAGAGAATTCCCTAATCTACACTACTCCTACTCCTACTATGTAAAACTATGGAAAATTATATCTAAGTCCTAATGCCTTCAAATATGTTGAATTCCCTTTCATATAGCATCCAATTTCAGCCATCAAGACTTCCAAAATGGGCCAAGAGGCCTCCAAATTTGTGCAGCACATGTTTCATTAATGCAGTCACGTGCAGGGACCTGTGCGGATGCACACTTGGCTGAAAATCCTCCTGTGCGTATGCACAGGTACTTGTGCGTACACACACGTCGCTGTGTGTGCTTTTCCTTGTTTTCTTCATGTGTTCTCCCTTGTACATGCTTTCTTCCACTTTTGGCCATCTATTCTTACCTCTAAGGCCTGAAATCACTCAACAAACATGTCATGGAATCAAATGGAATAAAAGTGGAATTAAATTGCTCTTTTCAAGCACAAAATCGCATGTTTTCATATTTGGGTTCTATTTAGGGATCAAACACAAAAGTATGCAATTTTGGTGCTTAAGTGTAGGTTGATGTGATGAAATCTACTCAAATCAAGCCAAAATATCTCATCAAATATGGACTCATCACATACCGAGGGATGTGGCTGCTGTTGGGAGCGTTAGCACGCCTTGTGTGCGCACACAATCAATAAGGTTTTGCAAGTTGTGCGTGCACACAGCATTGTGCGTACGCACACATTGGGAAGGATGTTCTGTTGAGGGCATTCGCACACCTTGTGCGAGTTAACAGAACTTGAAAGTTTTACACCTGTGCGTACGAACACCTCTATGCATACGCACACCTCTTGAAAATTCTTCTGGGCGTGCGCACGCACACCTGTGTGCGTATGCAGACGACCCTGTTTTCTTTTAAAACCCTTGTTTTCAAGTTTTTCACCTTCCCAACAGGCTTGTAACCTTCCGAGTTACTATTTCAAGCTTATAAACACCCATTTTTATCCTTTAAGTCTTACATCAATATAAAAGGCCTAGTGATTGAGAAGAAGCTAGGGAAGGGGATAACTTGTGGATGAAGAAAGGGAATATAATGAGGTGTTATGACTAATGATGATGTTATGAGTTGTTGAGGAGCATGGTGGAGTGCTGTGTATGATATGAGCCGAATGGCTGTGTGTAATGATGATTTATTGCTGATTATGAATTATGAATTTAAGCTTGATGGCTGAGATGAATGTTGCTTTATGGCTGAGAATAAATGGATATATGCTGAGTTATTGATATTGTGTTTGTTGCACTCCATCTATATGAGATACGAGTTTCCCTTGGTAAAAGCAGTAGCTAGTCACCACATGCTCCAGGTGGGAACTCGATACTCTGCTGACTCTATGTCGTAAGTTTGGCCGGACAATGTTAAAGTTCTGGATGAGCTCGCCCTCGTGAATATACACTAGTGAGGGTATTGGATGTGAATTATGATTATGTTGTAGATAACTCAGGTTGGGGATGCACGACAGAGGAACAGTCCAATGGTTAGCTATCAGGACTTGTCGTGTTGGCTTTATAACCGACAGATGAGACTCATAAACCACTAGAACATGCATACATCATATGCATTATATGTGAATTGTTTGGAATGCCTAATTGATTGCATCGTTACTTTCTAATTGTCTAACTGCCATATCTGCTTCCTACTTGTGCATTTCCTTGTGTGATATAATTTTGTTTGCATATCAAATTACTATTGGCAGTTGGGAGGTTTGAAGGGTTTGGAAGGGGACATTTAGTTAGACTGGAGATCCTTGGTTCGCCTATTTTAATTTGTAATGATTTAGTATATCATATGCTTTAATTATGAATTGGGAGTTCTAGGATTACCTTCGGCTTTCCCAGGACATTACATGTTAATTATTTGGGCATTGTTACTATACTGAGAACCTCTGGTTCTCACCCATGCAGATTTTGTGGTTTTCAGATGCTGGACGTGAGACTCCTCATTGAGGCATGCTAGAGATTTTTGTTTTGGCGAAGATCCTTAGTTCTCGGGACTTTTATTTTGATTTTTATGTACTTGCTTAGATACTTATATTCTCCACTATTTACATATATACTGTATTGACTCCTCTTATAGGCTATTTTGGAGAAATAGGTTCTGTAACTTGTCTTTTGGGTTCTCCTACTTTATATATGTATGTATAATTCTATGCTCGGACCGGTTATCTTTGCAAACCGAGTCTTGAGCCTTTATATTTGTATTTTTGGCACTCTCTTGTATATCTTCTCGCGATAACTTATCCTTTCGCTGTTTCGTTTACGTTATCGATCGGAGTGTTGTGCTTTACGATTTAACTATTTTGATTTACACCTTTTTCTTCAAAGGCTCCTAGTTATAAACATTTTTCACACTACTATACTTACTAAATTTTACTTTTAGAGGTCATAATACCTCGCCACATCTGTTTTATGACTTAAGTATAAGGCTCTGTGTGATAGGGTGTTACATTATGGTATCAGAGCAGTTTGTTTCTATAGAGCCTGTGGAACAGACTGACTATGCTTCTGTTCACTCTCTGTGTTTGTGTTTATGTGCTGGTAGGATATCTGACTGATATAATTGGCATAAACATTCATGAGCATGCATTTGGGACTTTGAAGCACTAGACTTCCGATATTGAGACTGATCAACTTGATTGATATCGATTGTTTGGTGTGTATATGGACTAAATAGAGCACCGTGGACGCGGACGGGGCCGTAGGAGAGGACGTACTGGTACTCAAGGACCAGAAACCAACCTGAATAACCCGGTAAACTTTATAGCGGCATTGGAAAACATGGCTGCTGCTGTGCAGGCCACTGCGGAGGCTCTTAGACAATAGATAAATAACAATGGCAATGGCAGAAATAGAGCTCAAGGTCCGATGACACTAGCAACCTTCTTAATGTGAAAGTGCATCAAGTATGAAGGAGGGCTCCAAAGTGATATCTTCAGTTCAGTAGGGCCTATGGAGATTTAGACTTTCTCTTAGTTGGTGAATAAGAGCAGGGTCATTGAAGAGTGTGTGAAAAAGGCAGCTGCAGAAAGAGGAAGACATAGGGGACCTTTTCTGTAGAACAGAGGGAAGAGTTTTGCTCCTAGAGGTCCGTTTTCAAGTGAGGAGGCTTTGTATCACACCAGACTCAGGGTCAGAATAATTCTAGAAGGCCCAACAACAACAACAACTTTCAGGGGAGAAGATTTGGGAAGCAGCACCAGAACGAGCAAGCTTGTGCTCGGTGCGGGAGTTACCATCCGGGAGTCTCGTGCAATGATGGATGGGGCTTTGTGCTATTCTTGGGGCAAGCCAGGGCATAAAGCCTCAAACTATCCGGAGAAATAGAAGCAAGGTACTGGGAGAGCACAGCAACCTGGTTGGGTATTCACTACCTCAGCTGTGGGTGCCGAGGGGTCCGATACACTTATCCGAGGTAAATGTGAAATGGCGGTTTAAATTTTAAATGCTTTATTTGTTTCGGGAGCAACACATTAATTCATTGCATTCAAAAAAACTAGTGAGTTAGGATTGAAGATTGTGGTTTTGGGCTACGATTTGAAGGTGTATAATGCCACCCATGAAGCCATGGTGACTAGGCTAGGATGACCACAAGCTTCATTTAGGGTCAAGCAGCGTGATTTTATCCATGATTTAATTTGTTTGTTGATGATCGGCCTTGATCTTATCTTGGGATTGGAATGGTTGTCTAAAAACCAAGTTTTGCTGAACTGTTTTAAGAAATCGTTGCATTTCATGCCAAAAGGGTCAAAAGGGCCGGTTGTGGTAAATGAATGTTACGTAAACTATGTGGTAGTAAATTGTTCGGGACAGGAATGTCAAGGTGTTATGCTATTGATTGCGAGTGTGTCGGGTGAAGAAGAAAATTTAGAACAAATCCCAGTTGTTTGCGAATTTCCTGAAGTGTTTTCGGATGACATTGAGGAATTCCCTCCTGCCCGAGAGGTTAAATTTGCGATTGAGTTGGAACCAGGGACAGGACCAATCTAGATTGCCCCTTACAAAATGTCGCATTTAGAAATGGTCGTACTCAAGGATCAGTTGGAAGACTTGATGAGTAAACGCTTTATCTACCCTAGTGTCTCTTCGTGGGGAGCGCCGGTGTTACTAGTGAAGAAGAAAGATGGGAGTATGCAGCTCTGTATGGATTACAGGCAACTGAATAAGGTCACAATAAAGAATAAGTACCCGCTGCCGAGGATTGACGATCTCATGGATCAGTTATAAGGAGCTGGGGTTTTCTCCAATATTGATTTACGATCTAGTTATCACCAGACAAGGGTGAGAGATGAGGACATCCCTAAGACCACTTTCAAGACACATTATGGTCACTAAAAGTACACAGTAATGTCTTTTGGGTTGACAAACGCTCCTGCAGTGGTTTTGGATTATAAAGGAAAGGAAACTCTATGCGAAACTGTCTAAATGTGAATTTTGGAAAGACGAGATAAAGTTTCTCGACCATGTAGTGAGTTAATAGGGGATAACAGTAGATCCTTCTAAGGTAGAAGCAGTGATGGATTGGGGGAGACCAACCTCAGTAACTGAGATAAGGAGTTTTCTGGGCTTAGCTGACTACTATCGGAGATTCATCAAAGGATTTTCGTAAATAGCTTTGCGATTGACAAAGTTAACCTGCAAGGACGCACCATTTGTTTGGATTTCTGAGTTCGAGGAGAGCTTTCAAGCGTTGAAGCAAAAGTTAACCACCTGAGCTGAATGAACCATTTGAGATATATTGTGATGCCTTACTAAAGGGTCTGGGGTGCGTGCTGATGCAGCACCAGAATGTGGTAGCGTATGCCTCACGGCAGTTGAGACCTCACAAAGTTAATTACTCGATGTACGGACTGAAACTCGCTGTGGTTGTGTTTGTGCTAAAGGTGTGGAGGCATTATCTCTACGAGGTTAAGTTCTGAGTTTTCTTTTATCACAAGAGCTTGAAATACCTGTTTGATCAGAAAAATCTTAATATGCGAAAGAGAAGGTGGATGGAGTTACCGAAAGACTACAACTTTGAGTTGAATTACCATCCAGGGAAAGCGAATGTTGTGGCGGATGCGTTGAGTCGAAAGTCGTTGTATGCTGCTTGGATGATGCTTTGAGAAGAGGAGTTTCTCAAGGCATTTAAGAGTCTAAAGATCAGTGTTTAAGAAGTGGCTGGAACTCTACGTTTGAGTTTATTACAAATCTTAAGTGATTTTAAATCCGAACTCCTAAAGGCTCATCAAAATGATGACGTGTTACCGAAGGTGTTACCAGCTATTGAGCAACGAAAGTAGTAGAGAGTGTCATGGGATCAAGATGGGCTATGGAGATTCAAGGGTATGATCATTGTGCCAGATGATGGGACTTTATGGCCAGATATCTTAAAGGAAGCACACAAAAGTGGATTCTCTATTCACCCGGGGAGTACTAAGATGTACAACGATCTAAAGGCTATGTTCTGGTGGCCTGGTATGAAGAATGATGTGGCAGAATATGTCTCAAAGTGCTTAACTTGTCAAAAGGTGAAGATTGAACACCAAAGACCTTTCAGGACATTGCAACCCTTGGAGGTTCCGCAATGGAAGTCGGAGAATATTGTGATGGATTTTGTGTCGGGGTTGCAGAGGATTAGGACCGGTTTTGATGCTGTCTGGGTAATTGTGGATCGGCTGACGAAGTTGGCCCACTTTCTACCCATTCGGACGAACTATACTCTTGAAGAGTTAGCGCGCCTGTATATAAAGTAGATTGTGAGACTCCATGGTGTGCCTACAACCATAATTTCTGACAGAGATCCCCATTTCACTTCAAGGTTTTGTGGTGCATTTCAGAAAGCTTTCGGAACCCGATTAAGCTTGAGTATGGCTTACCATCCTCAAAAAGATGATGAATCTGAGAGGATGATCCAAACCCTAGAGCAAATGTTAAGGGCTGGTGTTTTGGACTAGCCGGCGAGCAGGGATCAGTATATGCAGCTAGTGGAGTTTGCGTACAATAATAGTTACCATGCGAGCATCAGAATAACTCCATATGAGGCTCTGTATGGGTAAAAATGTCAATCTCTTCTATGCTGGTATGAAGCTAGGGAGAAAAGCTTGTTGGGCCCTGAGATGATAGCTAAAACTACTGAACAGGTTAAGAAAATTAGAGTTAGGATGCTCACTGCTTAGAGCCGTCAGAAGAGTTACGCCGATCAGAGGTGGAAGCCCTTAGAGCTTGAGGAAGGAGACTATGATTTCCTTAAGGTTACTCCAACAACAGAAGTAGGTAGAGCGATTAAGACGAAGAAGCTGAATCCTCGATACATTGGTCCATTTTAGATTCTTGAGAGGGTTGGACCGGTGGCGTATCAGATGGCTCTACCGCTTCTCCTTTTGAACCTGCACAACGTATTTCCCATGTCGTAGCTTCGGAAGTATACTCCTGATGCTAGCCATGTGTTAGAACCTGAATCGGTCCAGTTAAGGGAATACTTGACTCTACTGGTGACTCCGATCAGAATCGATGACACGAGTATTAAACGGTTGCACAGGAAGGAGGTTCCATTAGTCAAAGTGGCTTGGAGTCGAGCTGGTATTGAGGAGCACACTTGGAAACTTGAGCCGGAGATGCGAGTAGACTACTGGTGGACGAAATTGTGATCATCAATAATGGCTCTTTGGTATGTGCATCTATTAACTCAGCACTTTCTTTCCACAACTTCGCTCAACTAAACAGCAAGTGTACTGGGTCGTCCAAGTAATAAACCTTACGTGAGTAAGGGTCGATCCCACAGAGATTGTTGGTGTGAAGCAAGCTATGGTCATCTTGTAAATCCCAGTCAGGCGGAATCAAATGGATTATGGTTTTCGGAAAATATAAAGAGATACTTAATTAAATACTAAAGGATAGAAATACTTATGTAAATTAATGGTGGGAATTTCAGATAAGCGTATGGAGATGCTTGTCCCTGTTGAATCTCTGCTTTCCTACTGCTTTCATCCAATTCTCCTTACTCCTTTCCATGGCAAGCTGTATGTAGGTGGTGGACGAAATTGTGATCACTTGTTCTTTTTACTTGTAGGATGTATACTCTGAGGGCATTGTTTATTTTCACAACTCCGTTCAACTAACCAGCAAGTGTACTGGGTCGTCCAAGTAATAAACCTTACGTGAGTAAGGGTCGAATCCACAGAGATTGTTGGTATGAAGCAAGCTATGGTCACCTTGCAAATCTCAGTTAGGCAGATTTAAAATAGTTTTATGGGTTTTCGAAAATAGAAATAATGAAAGGGATAAAGATACTTATGCAGATTCATTGGTGGGAATTTCAGATAAGCGGATGGAGATGCTGTAGAGCTCTTGGACGCCTGCTCTCCTACTCCTTCTACTTAGTCCTTCTTACTCCTTTCCATGACAAGCTTTGTATAGGGGTTCACCATCAACTGTGGCTACTTTCATTCCTCACGGGGAAAT
>NC_029781.3:38594859-38595208 GCF_000817695.3 Arachis duranensis
TCCTTCTTACTCCTTTCCATGGCAAGCTTTGTATAGGGGTTCACCATCAACTGTGGCTACTTTCATTCCTCACGGGGAAATAACCTGTGCGACTGTCACTCGCACAGCTAACCAGTCTGGAGGCATCACCCATGGCTGATGGCTACATCCCATCATCGCAGTGAAAACTATGCTAACGCACTCTGTCACTAACGCCCAGCAGGTTAAAGTTTGAAGCACGTCACGGTCATTCATTACCGGAATCCTAGTCGGAACACCACAGACAAGGTTAGACTTTCCGGATTCCCAGGATCCTACTCGGAATACCACAGACAAGGTGAGACTTTCCGGACCCTCATAAATGCCGCCA